>NW_022991716.1:34389-133611 GCF_902827175.1 Gymnodraco acuticeps
CTCATTAGAGTATGCAGAGAAAACAGCACATATCAGGAAATTGTATAGTTGTGTTAGACAATGCATTTAGAAGCATTTGGTTTTCGCATATAAGGTAAGATAAAGAAATTGCCACTAAAACATTTATTCTGAATGGCATTGCTGCTCAGCGGCTCAAACTAAGGCGGTAAAATAGACTTCTTTAAATCACAAACACATCCTTTATGCTCACATTTTAAACATCTTTTTCACAGGTATAGTTCAAAGGGTTATCACTGTTTAGCTCGCTGTAATAATTAGTCTTTTGGTTGCATTCGCTGGTATCCTCCAAAGAACGCCGACATGCTGTTGATGCCGTCACATTCCCAGTTGTTGTGAAACTAAGGCAGTAAAAATAGACTATCATATTTTGGGTTTTAATTGATGACACATCTCAATGATTGCAACGGACAGTGAGACAAAGCTCAGCTCCAGTCTCAAACTCTAAACACATGTTCTACTTTGCAAACAATTTACAATTCACCATGTCTTTATCCTCATATAGAGCACAGCTGACTTCCTGTGTACTACAACAACAACAACAACAACAACAACAACGTTAGCCAGCGTAGCAGCGAGAGGTGTGTTTTCCAAAACCTGTTTCACCAGAGGCCTGTACTACGAAGCAGGATTTTCGCTAACTTCAGGGAAAACTCCGGCTTTCCGGTCCTACGAAGCTGGTTCTCTTTTTAGCAGGCTAGATCTCCATGGTAACTGATGCTTAGCGGCTAACCTGGTCGGGAGCAGGTTAGGTTGCAGGCTAAGAGCTCAACTCAGTGAAAGCACTGCCTGCTGACCAATCAGAGCTCAGTGTGCGGAGTTTAAAGCGATCAAGTCATATTACAGGAGAAAGGAAATACAGAAAAGCTGCCGTCGCAGGAAAGACGGCCGGCAAAAATCACCGACTGTGTGAACGTGAACATTAATAGAATATCTCCTCCATCTTCAGAGCAATCTGACTATTATAACATTAGCGTTAAGAAAGCTTACTTAAATATCTGCCACAACAAAAGTAACCGGATCAGAGTAACATTACGTACAGTCCGCGGCATATCACTTCATAATGTATCATATATCTCCTGATCTGAGTCAGCTGAGCCGTATCAGGCCGTGCAACACTCACAGCGTCACAGACTGGATGCAGAAGGATTATTTTAAGCAACACATTAAGTTGAGGAAACACTCGAGACAAATGTAATTAAAGTCAGATGGTGTCTTAGACGGGGCAGTGATATCATAAAGCTGTTAATGTACGCATTCAAACACTTGTTCTGTTCCCAGCTGTGTTCACCTTGCAGGTGCAGCTGTGTGGCTTTTATACTGGATCAAGTGTTTAAGTCATGGATGTTTAAAGTTTAACTTCTTCATATGTCTAATATTATAGTTGACTTTTCATTCAGGAAGTATGACGCTGCGCTGTCAGTGCGCTTCTCCATGTTTGTGATTGGTCGAATGCTCCAGATACCACCCCTTTCATGTGAACGCGCACCTAGCTAGATAGGACACGGCTGGCTTGAGCGATCCACTTGATAACCCGCGTCGTAGTACAGTTTAGCGAGAGCGCGTATGTTTTGGATTAGGCCAACCGGCTAACTCAAACATATCCAGGTTAGGTTGAACCAGCTTCGTAGAACAGGCCCCTGGTCTTGTTTTCTTTGCCGTTTTGGAATATGCTCAGATCAGATTTTCACTGCAAAATGCAACATGTCTTTGGGACGTTTATCCTCGTGGACCTGGAAGATAAACAGGAAAACACTTTTATTAAATAACCAACAATCACTTCATACAGAGGTCTTATAAATGTAGTGACTCTGCAACTGATAACATCTGCTCTGTGAATCACTTCCTGTCTTCTGCTTCAAGGAAAACTGAGATATTTATATTCCTCCACGTTCCCAGAGCTGGATTTTAGTTCACCTATTTTGTTCAAGTATTAATATGTATGTACTGCATGTACTTCTACAATATATGTACTTAATATGTAACGGTTCCTCATGAATCGCCTAAAGGACTACACCTATGTTTTATTTATGTGTTTGAATCATTCAAAAATGTTTCAGAGACATTTTAATGTTTCTGTAGCCTGACACCATCCGTGGGGAGTAAACTGTATACCAGTGGTTCTCAACCTTACAATATATTGTTTCTGGAAGAATAAAAGGAAGAGCCTGCAGTCAGTGGGTAACATCACTGACTTGTTGTGATCCCAGTGAGAGAAACACCTCCCTGTGTTTAATACTAAACTGCTGAACCAGCAGAGAGTCGACCCCTCACTGACCTGAGAGTCTCTAGTCTGAAGTCTGGACTCTCCAGAAGATCAGTCAGCAGCTTCACTCCTGAATCCTGAAGATCGTTGTGACTCAGGTCCAGAACTCTAAGATGGGAGGGGTTGGACTTCAGAGCTGAGGCCAGAGCAGAACAGCTGATCTCTGACAACATGCAGTGCTCCAGTCTGAATAAAGAAAACATGATGTAACTTTAGAAAACAATGTTCCTGATCACAAAAAGTGAAAAGATCTCTCATTAATATGAAAGACAACGTGCTTCTCCTTCAATAATGAAGAGGTGACTTCACATCTGAGACTCTGCTCCATCTACACTAACTCATGATGTGCAGCCAGACCAATAAAACACACAGGAACTGATTCAACTCAAGATCACAACGTTTACAAAGATCACAAATATTTCAGGATGAGTTTTGAAGAAATGTGAAGAAAAACATCCAGAGTATTTATTTTAGGAACAGAGGAGTCATGAAATCACAGCATCTTCAGTTTGAACTATTCAGTCAGTGGAAGCATCGTGTAGCTTCAGAAAATATTAGTGTTTAGGAGTTTTATTAGAAATATGTTCTTGTTGTATTTTGTATATAATGTATTTAAAGCGTGCTTCAGAATATAAGGTGAGTTCCAGGTGTTAGAGATGAGTGCATTATGCAGGGTAGGAGAGTCAGCATTAAGATGCTCAGCGAGGATCAGAGTGATATCAGCCTGATGTCTGCAGCTCAGAGTCAACACAACTCTCTTCATCTCAGCACAGAAGTTACAGATGGAGAACTGACCTGAGAGTCTCCAGTCTGCAGTCTGGACTCTCCAGAAGATCTCTCAGCAGCTTCACTCCTGAATCCTTCAGAGCGTTGAGACTCAGGTCCAGATGTCTCAGATGGGAGGGGTTGGACTTCAGAGCTGAGATCAGACCAGAACAGCTGATCTCTGACAACCAGCAGCCACTCAGTCTGAATAAAGAAAACATGATGTAAGTTTAGAAAACAAAGTTCCTGTTTGAAATAACTCCAGGTTTAATAATCTGTTCAGAGCTGAAGAAGGTTAGAAAGTGGAAACTCCAAAGGTAAAAGCTGTAAGAGAGAAAAAGTGAAAAGATCTCTCATTAATATGAAAGACAACGTGCTTCTCCTTCAATAATAAAGAGGTGACTTCACATCTGAGACTCTGCTCCATCTACACTAACTCATGATGTGCAGCCAGACCAATAAAACACACAGGAACTGATTCAACTCAAGATCACAACGTTTACAAAGATGGCAAATATTTCAGAATGAGTTTTGAAGAAATGTGAAGAAAAACATCCAGAGTATTTATTTTAGGAACAGTGGAGTCATGAAATCACAGCATCTTCAGTTTGAACTATTCAGTCAGTGGAAGCATCGTGTAGCTTCAGAAAATATTAGTGTTTAGTTTTATTAGAAATATGTTCTTGTTGTATTTTGTATATAATGTATTTAAAGCGTGCTGCAGAATATAAGGTGAGTTCCAGGTGTTTGAGATGAGTGCATTATGCAGGGTAGGAGAGTCAGCATTAAGATGCTCAGCGAGGATCAGAGTGATATCAGCCTGATGTCTGCAGCTCAGAGTCAACACAACTCTCTTCATCTCAGCACAGAAGTTACAGATGGAGAACTGACCTGAGAGTCTCCAGTCTGCAGTCTGGACTCTCCAGAAGATCTCTCAGCAGCTTCACTCCTGAATCCTGCAGAGCGTTGTGACTCAGGTCCAGATGTCTCAGATGGGAGGGGTTGGACTTCAGAGCTGAGATCAGACCAGAACAGCTGATCTCTGACAACCAGCAGCCACTCAGTCTGAATAAAGAAAGCATGATGTCACTTTAGAAAACAATGTTCATGTTTCAAATAACTCCAGGTTTTTTAATCATCTGTTCAGAGCTGAAGCTTTAGCAATGATGTAGAAACAAATCCCTGATAATCTCAAACTCTCTGCAGCAGTTTCTCTATTACAAATAGATGTGTTTATTACGCACAAGGGGTTCTTGACACGAAATATTATTATAAAGGCAAAATAGAAATGATAAACGGAGAAGCTACTCTTTCTACAAAATATTCCAAACGGAAATGTATTTTCCTACTGTCTTCTATATCAACCCACACATTCACAAATAAACAAAGACAGGTTTTATGCGTTATTAACCCTTAAGAGTCCCTGGGGCCATTTTTCAGCCATTCGGGTTTTGATGTTCAAGCCATTTTGGCTGTGTTGAATGAATATTGCTCAAACATGCCAGAGGATTTTCTTTTTTAGTTGTATTTGGAATTGTCGTCTCAGTTTTTTTAATTAGCCTAAAATGGCTAAGCTACATAAAAACTGATGCATTTGTTCCTAGCGGCAAAAAATGCCCCATTGAAAATGCTTTTTTTGACCCCACATTTATCTTATCATAAACTCTTGATTTCCTTTATGTTAAGGTTTCATTTTGCACTACTAGCTTTCAATTTTCACATTGGTCTACAAGATGGCGATAATTTTAACCCTTTGAAGCCTGCAGCAAAATGTCACACTTTTTACTGTTTTCTGCAATGGTCACTTGCTACTGAAATGATATGTGTGTGTCGCTTTTGATGTTGGATAATGGTATGTGTATGTGTGTGTGTGTGTGTGTGTGTTTGTGTGTGTGCATGTTTCAGCCTGTCCTCCTACAAAAAACGACCATATAGGCCGATTGGTCATGCTCTTATTACGACCCAGAGACACGTTTTAAAGTGTATGTTGTTTCTTACACGACCACTAGAGGTGCTCTAGTGGTCGTGTAAGAAACAACATGCTCCCGTCCCGTTCATTGCAAACGCTCCAGAGGGACGTTTATTCACAAATAACCCTCTCTGGAAAATCCTAAATTGTGGAATAGTTTGGTCATTAAAATGCTTTTTGATTCGATTTCTGGCGAAAAGCGTGTATTGTACTCTTAGAATCCACGTCCAGTGGATGTGTAGGATCTATAGTTTGATAGATATTACGAAGATGATTTGAGGTCTCGCCAGGATAACGTGTATGCAGCTTCCATGTAAAGTTAAAAAAGTTTTTCCGGTCTCGAAGTTTTCATAATAAAACCGGATATATTCCCCTCACTGTCAAATAATTACACAGTGATATCTGCATTACTGATCCACTAAAAAACATCAGTTTATCCTTGTTAATTACACAATATTGATTGGTTTAAATTGTGTACAATGCTTTTGTGTTTTTAACCTTCGATTCAGAGAAAAAAATTGTTTTTTCGGAATTTAGACGCTACAGTTTCCGGAGACACTATACTACCCAGAATCCCCAGCTATCGTTTGGGACTACAACATCCGCCTTGCCTTACAAACCCCGTGATTAGTCATCAAGCCCTGTGATTGGATGTTGGAGTGACAGTGCGACAAGGTTACGCTGAGCGTCAACAGCTCTATGAAATGGAATGGAACCATGGCAGACTTTCCAAAATAGCCAGAACTACACATGCTGGCTATTGTGTGTTTCGCAACATGTTCTATGGCACGTCTCTTTATAAGAGGTTTTCGTATTCAAATTCAGGGAAGGTGATTGTCAAGTGCCAAAATAAACTATGCAATATATTGGACGTTAAGTACTTTGTCAGACTTCATATTTATCTGTGGATAACCCCAACGTTTTTTTCTTATTAAAAAAAAGTATTCTTTAATGTTTAAATAAAGCCTCATTAGTTTGTCTGTTTCACACATCCTCCTGTTAATGTCTTTGGACGTCCTGCACTAAACTGTTTTATTGTAGAGATCACTACAGTATCTTCTTGATATTTTCTATTCTATATTTCTATCATGCCTTCTACTTTCCCCCAATGTTGTATGTAGGCTACTCTTAATATTTTAATGTTTTCATCAAATAAAACGTATTCAACAACAAAATTCAATAACGTGCTTTAACCACTAGGCGGTGCGGGTTAAAAAAACAGTGGTCTAGTTAATAAAACATATCAAAAATAATATGCAGGGCTGCACATAACTGGTGCGCAGGTGCGTCTCCTTGCAGTATCAACACTAATTCGGCTGACTTTTATATTTGATCCAATTGGTAGATAGGCTGTATTTACACCATAACGGTGCACAGCTGATAGAAAGGGACTTTTTTGTAGTTTTTAAAGATATTATTTACTACCTTTCCAACTCCTCATGCAGTTGACTGTTACAGGTCTATACAGGTTCATGGTACAATGCATAAGCTTCACATCGAGAGACTGAAACTGTATTTTCCTTTACCGTTCTGTTTTAATTTCACAATAAAGTTAATAGTCAGGGCTGCACATAACTGGTGCGCAGGTGCGCACGCGCACCTCCGCCAAGAAAAGAGCACCGGGTCATTTGAAAAAAGGTGCATTTGCGTACCAACATTGAGAGAGAGAGAAGGGAGAAGAGAAATGAGAGGAGAGTGTTAGGATCTGTCTGTGTTGTAGTTTTGTATGTCTGGTTATGGGTATTTTCATCCTTGTATATTGTCAACCCTAACCCTAAAGCAAGAACACTCGGAATAAAGTATTATTTTATTTAAAAAAAAAAGTTTTCCGATTTCATATCGGATAAACATCATATCCCAACATGCATTGCGGCTAAAACAATCTATGTTTTAGCCTCTGAAAAAAAAAAGGTGTCTCTCAGAATCGAAAGAGAAAAACCAATGGGAAAAACACAAAAGCATTATACACAATTTAAACCAATCAATATTGTGTAATTAACAAGGATAAACTGATGTTTTTTAGTTGGTGAGTACTGCAGATATCACTGTTAAATAATTTTATCATTGGTTTTATTATAAAAACGTCAAGACCGGAAATATTGTTTTCAACCTGTAACTTTACATGGAGGCTGCCGCATACCTCAAATCATCTTCGTAATATCTATCAAACTATAGATCAGGAGTAGGCAAGTAAGTTTGGCCGTGGGCCAATCTTTTGCTGAGCCGCAAGATGGCGGGCCAGAACATAATCAAAGCCTAATTCAAGGAATTGATTTTGGTAAGAGGGCGCAGCGCCCCTGTTGGCCCAATCCAGAGCCTTTGGCTAGACCCGCCCAAAGAGAGGCTCGTCCTCTCTAGCCCCATTTCAGTCCCAAAGCCAGGGCTATTGTCTGTATTTTAACAGACTTATCTTTTTAATTGAGGTGTATTTATTGTTCTCTTCAAAGTTTATTTTTCTCTGAAATTGTAGGGAGGATGGTCCTCCCTTTCCTCAATGGATGAGCCTCCACTGAGTAGAGTTATTAACTAGCAGTGTTATTTAACATACTTTTATTCTGATAAGTATTGTCAAGTTCTCTGGGTTTTTGGCATTTATTTGAGTGTTTGCACATTTGAGAGGCTTGAGGGGCAACAGAGGATGCATGGACAACTGGAATCCTTTTTCCTTTTCTTTATTTCAACTTTTCAAGGACACATTAGGATTATTTCAGGTTGAAAACCGTTAAAAAATATCAAAGGACAAAATAAATCAATTACAGCAGTTTTGCTTTGCAATTTAATATATTATAACCTAAATTAATCAGTAACCAAGTATTTTACTCAAACTCAATGTATGTGTGGTTGGGTTCCCCCCAACCACACATTTGCCATATGTGACCCGCTCTATCGAAATCAGTTGAAAGTCGCAACGGCTCATTTCAAAATAAACGTGGATTTGCGTAAAAAAAAAAGTTTTTCGGGGATCGGGTGTTTTGTTTGATTTTAAATAAACAAAGTCTTGGCTTTCAGAATATGAAACTTTTATTTCCAAAATCACACGATAAATACATGTTTGAAGCTTGTAAAGGGAAGATGACAGCTCTCCCTCCACTCTGCTCTTCCACAGCGCCGCCTCCCTCCCTCCGCTGACATTATGAATGTAAGCTGATATTTCGGGACAGAATTTATTTTACCGGACAAATTTGAAACTTACCGGTCATGTTTCAATAATAATAATAAGAATTGTGTAGCAGAGTTTCCGTTAGCAGGTAATCACCGGACTAGGACCGGATATGCTGATGTTTACAGCGACGTGCAGTCAGGGGAGGCAGAGCCTCACCTGTCATACTCATAGACTGGCCATACTACAATGTAACGGAACAACAACTAAAGAAAAACTAAACAGTAATAATGATAACATGTCTCCACTGATCTGTGTTGTAAATGTGATTTATGTTTGATTCCAATCGCTTTTTATAGTCAAAATCAGCAAATTTGTCGAGCTCCGCTACAACTACATGGGAGCGATGAGGAGAGAGGCAGGGACGAGCTCTGCCTCTCGTAAGCCCACAGTAACTGGCTGGAGCGCGGGCACTAATGTAACGCGGGCACTTATTTTGTGAGCGCGCCCAAGCCAGTTACTGTGGGGTGAGGTGAGGCACAGATGAGCTCTGCCTCACCTCAGAATGCGTCACCCCACAGAAACTGGCTGGAAAGCGGGCCCTAAGCGCATGCCTGCACCATCTCACTGTATGTCACCAATGTAATGTTTGTAGATCCCTTTATTACATTTATCCTCGCCATCCATAGTCTCTAAATAACTTATTTCACGTATATATGATATTTAGGCTCGCTGGTCTCATCATACAACGGCAATGAAAAAAGCACCAGGGGAGGCAGCCATAACCTCTGCCGCACTGAAGGGGGCGCAAGTGAGCCCACAGGTCCTTGTTGCTACTGTTATTCTACGCAGAGACGGTAGACGCAAACAACAAACTAGACTTTTGAAACTAGAGGAAGATACGGAGGACTTTTACAAAAAAGTAATAGAGATTGTTGTCCAGAAGGAGAGCATGGACTTCATCTTCAAGTCAAGGTAAGACCCCAATTGGTAATGAAAATGGGATCTTACTAAGAAAGAACAATCCAATATTTAGATGTTGGGTATCCTTTTGTTGAACTATATATATAGTTAATTGAGAAAGGCTGCTGCTACCGCGCCCGTCGGCAGCAAAACGGAAATGTTTGTATTTTTAATCCACAAAAAAAAAGGAAAAACACGATCAAAAAGGAGACGATCTCACCCCGTGTTGTAGAAAATAGTCCCCTCTATCTCAGCTCATCAACTGAAAGCATCTTCTCTGACTCATGGAGCACAGAGTGAGTCTGTGGAAGCTGAAAAACTCTCCGTCACACATTCACTTTCTCTGACCTATGTTATTCTACTCAATATTAAACCATTAGCAAAATCAGAAAAAAATATTGAAAATGTATTGTTCTCAGGAAAATTCTACAAATGATAAATACCGAAAAATATATCTATAATAATGATATTATTTGATCCAGTTATTGAACTAACCTGAGAGTCTCCAGTCTGCAGTTTGGACTCGTTAGTCCAGAACTCAGCAGCTTCACTTCTGAATCCTTCAGATCGTTCTCACTCAGGTCCAGATCTCTCAGATGGGAGGGGTCCGACCTCAGAGCTGAGGCCACGACTTCACATTGAGACTCTGAGAGTCCACAGTTAACAAGTCTGTCACACAAATATTACAAAAAGAGTTAGCATAAAAGAGAGAAAACATTATATTAACTTCATGAATTTGATAAAACAAGTTCATTTTCTGTTAGTCAACTTAATATAATAATATTAATAGAGTTTTCTATATTCTTTGTCAGCCTGTCAGATCTTATTTTAATCTCTTAAACATTGTGGTAAAAACAGATGTTGAACAAACTGAATGATATCTGAATGACTGCATTCACTGATAACTGTAACATACTGCTGTGTGTTGTGATCACATGCTGCTGTGAGAACATCTCTAAAGTCCTTCATTTGTTTGAAAAGGAATATGAAGAGAACTGAAAAATGTAAAAGGTAACATTATTATAATAAATAGAATAACTGATATTTGAAGAACTAAACTTCTGATCTAGTTTATAAAGTGAATCACATCTGGACTTACTGTGCCTTCCTGCAGTTCCTCACAGCTGGAATCAGTCTCTGTTTCCCCTCCTCTGATGTGTTGTACTTCTCCAGGTCCAACTCATCCAGAACCTCCTCTGACATCTGCAGCATGTAGGCCAGAGCAGAGCAGTGGATCTCAGAGAGTCTCTCTGATCTGTTCTCTGACTGCAGGAACTCTGTGATCTCCTGATGTACTGAGAGGTCCTTCATCTCTGTCAGACAGTGGAAGATGTTGATGCTCCTGTCAGGAGAGATTTCATAACTGTTCATCTCCTTCAGGTTGCTGATGGCTCTCTGGATGGTTTCTGGATGGTTGTCTGTGCAACCCAGCAGGCCTCCTAAGAGTCTCCGGTTGGACTCCAGAGAGAGGCCGTGGAGAAAGCGGACAAACAGGTCCAGGTGGCCATTTTTACTTCTGAGGGATTTCTCCATGGTGCTCTTTAGGAAGACATCCAGGGATGAGTACTCCTGATCACTGCTATCACTGCTATCACTGTTGTCTTCGTCCAAGTCTCTCTGCAGGAAGTCTTTCAGTACCGCTGTGTCTCTGTTGGTGTAACAGTGCAACATGTAGACTGCAGCCAGAAACTCCTGAACGCTCAGATGAACAAAGCAGTAGACTGTTTTCTGGAAGATCACACTCTCTCTTTTGAAGATCTCTGTACAAACTCCTGAGTGCACCAAGGCCTCGGTGACACCAAGACCACAGCGCTGCAGGTCTTCTTGGTAGAACATGATGTCTCCTTTCTCCAGATGTTCAAACGCCAGCCTCCCCAGCTTCAGAAGAAGCTCCCTGTCAGGCTTCGTCAGCCAATGTGGACTCGTCTCATGTCCCGCTTCATACTTCTGCTTCTTCCTCTTGGTCTGGACCAGCAGGAAGTGTGCGTACATGTCAGTGAGGGTCTGGGGCAGCTCTCCTCTCTGGTCTGTAGTCAACATGTGGTCCAGAACTGCAGCAGTGATCCAGCAGAAGACTGGGATCAGACACATGATGTGGAGGCTCCTGGAGCTCTTGATGTGAGAGATGATTCTGCTGGACAGGTCTTCATCACTCGATCTCCTCCTGAAGTACTCCTCTTTCTGGGCGTCAGTGAAGCCTCGTACTTCTGTTACCCTGTCCACACATTCAGGAGGGATCTGATTGGCCGCTGCAGGTCTGGAAGTTATCCAGACGAGAGCCGAGGGAAGCAGCTTCCCCCTGATGAGGTTTGTCAGCAGCACGTTGACTGAGGACTGCTGAGAGACATCAGACACAACCTCATTGTTTCTGAAGTCCAGAGAAAGTCTGCTTTCATCCAGGCCGTCAAAGATGAGCAGCACTTTGTAGACAGCCAGCTGCTCTGCTGTGACCTTCTGTAAGGTTGGATGGAAAACATGGAGCAGCCTGAGAAGACTGTACTGCTCTCCTTTGATCAGGTTCAGCTCCCTGAAGGAGAGCGGGATCACCAGACTGACATCTTGGTTTCCCAAACCCTCGGCCCAGTCCAGAGTGAACTTCTGCACTGAGAAGGTTTTTCCAACTCCAGCGACTCCGTTGGTCAGGACCGCTCTGATGGGAGTCTGCTGGTCAGGTGAGGCTTTAAAGATGTCCTGGCACTTGATTGGAGTGTCATGGAGGGGCTTCTTCTTGGAAGCTGTCTCCAGCTGCCTCACCTCATGCTGAGTATTAACCTCTTCACTGAGGCCTTGTGTGATGTAGAGCTCAGTGAAGATGCTGTTGAGGAGGGTTTCACTTTGATCAGTTCCTTCAGTCACACGTTCACATTTCCTCCTCAGACTGAGCCTATGTTCATATAGAACCTCCTGCAGACCACGTTCTGCTGGAAGAGAAGGAAACAGGAGAGAATCAGGAAAATGCTTTTGAGAATCTTAAAATAGACATGGTTTAAAAAATGATAATTTAACGCGTCAGGCCCGTCTGAAGTTTGCTAGAGAGCATTTAGATTATCCAGAAGAGGATTGGGAGAATGTCATATGGTCAGATGAAACCAAAATAGAACTCTTTTGTAAAAACTCAACTAGACGTGTTTGGAGGAGAAAGAATGCTGAGTTGCATCCAAAGAACACCATACCTACTGTGAAACATGGGGGTGGAAACATCATGCTTTGGGGCTGTTTTTCTGCAAAGGGACCAGGACGACTGATCCGTGTAAAGGAAAGAATGAATGGGGCCATGTATCGTGAGATTTTGAGTGACAACCTCCTTCCATCAGCAAGGCCTGTTGGCTCACAGTAGGCCTATTGCCATGTTAATTCAAAGATTAACTAAATATAAAGATAAATGCATTAAGAATGATAAAGATGGGTTTATTATTATATATATTATATAAAAATAATTATTTTAAATCTTGTTTTTTGCCTTAATCTATGGTCTGTGTCCTTTCGTTCATCCATTTACACCTATAGGGCCCATTCTATGTGTCAGTTTGAAGACCTTGCTGCACTAGCAACCTGTTAGGGGCTGGGGACAGAAGAGGTTACCAGCCCCTAATAGTCAAATAACCAACTTTTATCACAAGATAACACTCTTTGGTACATATAAATAAGGTTTTTTGGGGATTGGTCTCCTAACTTTAATAATGACTGAAAAGTATAAACATACCTTTTGGATTTTTCCTTTCAAATTTAATTTCCGCCTAAATTGTATCAGTGTTTGATTGTATATTTTACAAAGATGGACAAAGGTATTGGTACAAAATGTTGCTTTAGTGTATGCTTTGCCTCACCCTGAACATATAAACAAAAGTTGGTGACATTCTGATCCTTATTTCCAGATATACACGTGATAAGGTTGACATGGCGCCCTTCAGAGGAGCCTACATTTTCACTATTTTCGGTTATGGGAAAGTTCCATACATCAACCACATTTTTTTATTTTGCAGTAAAATATACAATCCGTTTCATATATTACAGATATTAAAGTAATGAAAAAACATGGTTGTGCTTTGTTCTACCTGGGGTAGGGGTATCTCCATAACTAAAGCCTTTTTTGGGGGTTTGTTCCTCTACTAGAAGAACTCTGGACATAAAGACAACAATCCTAGCCATCAGATATCTTCACTATCTTCTGTGCAGTGTTGTGCTAGTTACTGAAAACCAGTAACTAGTTACCATTACTAGTTACTTCATTTCAAAAGTAACTCAGTTACTTTACTAGTTACTTACACCCAAAAGTAATGCGTTACTGTGAAAAGTAACGTTTTCGTTACTTAAAAGAAGGGCTCCCATTAATGCCCTTATAGCAGGGGTGCCCAACCTTTTTTGAACCGAGAGCTACTTTTAAAGTTGCCAGTCTGCCGAGATCTACCAGTCCAAATAGAGAGGCATTACTGACAGCCTACTACCAGGTAAATACACACTTCTACTTGTATAAAACTGACCTTTGTACGATGAATACTTCCTAAAATACTGCAGATCCTTTATCTTACCTCTTTCTAATCTACACACATACAAGTATTTAACTGAAGTTACACAACAGTGTTGTTGATACAGAGTTGGAGTTTATTCACAAGTCACTACAGTGGGTAATGTTTTCAAGAAGCATTGAACAGTGCTGCCACATATGACACAGGGAAAAAGAAAATACTCAGAACCCTTTCTTTGCTATTAAAATGAGGCTTACTAATAAGACAACTCAGATCTGAAGCTACTCAGGAATCTGCTGCAACAGTGCAATAAAAAAGACAACATTAATAGAATCAAACCCTTTTTTGTAGCATTTTAGTAGATTATAAAAAGAAATAGGATGCAAGCAACACTAGTTTCTTAACCTGAATTGATAATAGACTATAATCAATTTAAGTTTGCATTCTTATACCATTTTGTACAATAATTATAATGAATAAGTTCAAACAAACTAAAACTTACATCTGATTAATAACGGTATCTAACTTGAGTTTTTATTATATCAAAAACCTGTTGAAATGCTTCTGTTATTTGTACTGTCCCCCAAAAGCGCGTCGGCAGCCTCCAGGAATGCTTCTTACACAACTTCGCCGTCTTTGAAAGACTTGATAAGAACGTGACTGACACGATAAGGTGCTATGGTAGCAGCCTTGCTCTTGTTGTTGGGCCTGGTGAAAATGGACTGCTGTGCATTTAGCTGTCCTTTCAGGCCCCTCCCCTTTTGGAGCGTAGGGCAGAATTAGGAGGGAATTCCGTCTCGTAGCGTTTGTGCACTGTTTTGAAATGCCGCTCCTGAATTACCCTTCTTCGATAAAGCCACGCTCGCATTGCAGATGAGACAGATGGACTTTGAATTGGAATAGATACAAAAATAATCATCCTCCCACTCGGAGTGAAATTATATATTTTGGGCTTTTTTGCTTCTGCCATAATTGCGGTCTTGTGTGTGTGCGGACTGTCACTCCTGTTGACACGACAACGTCAGCGAAATAGTGCCCACTGCCCACCAGCCACGCCCCGACACATGGGGTCACACCGGCCAATCACAAAGATTTGATGCGTTCAAGTGCATTATTCTGGCACAGGAAGATTATGTTATAGGACATTAACGATAAAACAGAATATGGTTGTTCTATTTTTAGACACATCTCGCGATCGACTGGGAATCTCCCCGCGATCGACTGGTTGGGCACCCCTGCCTTATAGCCTTCATTTCAGTACTGTTATTGCATTGGAGAATAATACAATCTGTTGATCAACTTGACATGCATTATATGCAATCTGGATTGCATCGATATGAGCTGGCTTTCCATTTTTGTATTTTCTTTCTCCAGGTAGTTGGAAAAAGTTTTCCGTCCCATATGCCGTGTGCCGCCCGGACATGCTATCATGCTAACTAGCTCCCTGAAAGCGGGTGACTCCACTGTAGCAATAGCCTGCACGTGTTCTACAACATACCGTGCAATGGCTTTATCGACTTTTCCCTGGCTAGCAGTCCCTCGGTTAAAATCCAGCCGCTGTTGCTTAGGTGGAGGTGGAGTGGCGTCGGCTGAGTCTCTGTGGTCTTAGCTACTAGCTTCGTCCCAGCATGTTGTTTTTGCAGATGTTTTAAGAGATTTGAATGACTGGTTTGGGCAGTAGATAGAATCTTTGACCCGCCAAGACACATCTTACATTTAACTAAAACGTTATTTTCTTTGTGCTCGACAAAAGTGAAATAGTGAGAATATCTCCAGGTGGAGAAACTAGACTTGAGCTCCGCCGCCGCCATGATAGTCTTGTTAGTAAACAACACAAACACGCCCACAGCGCGTCTCCGCATGTGACACAGGAAGTATCTAAGTACATTTACTCAAGTACTGTACTTAAGTACAGTTCTCATCTCTGTTCGCCTGGCTGTTGACTATATAAAAAAAAACTAACGCAGTAACGGAGTAACGCACCATGTAGTAACGGTAACTGAGTTACTGAATTCAAAAAGTAATGCGTTAGAGTACTAGTTACTACAAAAATAACGGCGTTACTTTGTAACGCGTTACTGTAACAACGCCTTGAAGAAGATCTATGCTTTACAATGCGACACTAAACAAAATATGAATACAAATGAAAAATTCTGGACATGAAGACTCCAGAAGGAACAACCAAATACCACGTGGCAGAGATCTTTACTATCATACGTAAATGTTATATTTCTGCAGGGCTAATGTTTTCCTGAGATTAAGACAGAAAACATTTTTTAGGGAAACACTACAGTCCCATGGTAAATATTTTTTTACAAACTTAAAAACAATGCCTGAAGAGATCAGGTGATAGTATTTCTTTGGAAGAGAAGACACCCAGCACCCAGACGGAGGTAAAGACGCTGCATGTGTTCAGCCTCTTACTTTGTACAGAACTGGTCTGACTGGCCGTCTGCAGTCCAGCTCTGGTTCTGGGTCTTTCTCCACACTGAGGACAGGAGGAGTCTCCTGATGGAGGGTGCTGCTCCCAGTATGAGGTGATGCACTGTCTGCAGAACCAGTGCCCACAGCTGGTAGAGACTGGATCCTTCAGGACATCCTGACACAGAGCACAGCTGTACAGCTGCTCCTCCACAGGAACACCACTCTTCCTCTTCCCTCTGTGGAGATGAACACATCCTTTATAGCACTTTACATTAGTGGAGCTGATTCTCACCAAAGGTACAACAAGGGGGCAAATTCTAGTTTGATATTTAAAAATATCTCTATATAATATATCTTGGTGATTAGGTCGATAGTTTGAGCTTCATATTATTATAAAACCAAACAGCATCCTGTCTGGATTCATGACCCAGAGGAGCACATGTTCCCTGTATCTACTAAGGCATACATCAGCTGTATTAATCTATCAAAACTATAGCATTATGAACCCAATTTACATAGAATTTATTATATAATATTTTGTGAATTTATTCCAATAAAAATATTGAAAGGATAACGAAATAACAACGTGATGATAGTGATTTGTAAAAAGATTAAGTTAATGCATTGTCAGGTCCGTCTGCAACACGACGAGCAAAACACTTTAAAATGTTTGTTTTCTGAATGAGATCAGTTTCATTAAAGCTAATGTTGGAGCTATATATCGCTTTATCCATCCATCCATCTTCTTCCGCTTATCCGTGGTCGGGTCGCTGAGGTAGCAGTTACAGCAGAGAGCCCCAAACTTTCCTTTCCCTGGCCACATCAACCAGCTCTGACTGGGGATTCCAAGGCGCTCCCAGGCCAGCGAAGAGATATAATCCCTCCACCTGGTCCTAGGTCTACCCCTCAGTTTCTTCCCAGCTGGACGTGCCTGGAACACCTCCCTAAGGAGGCGCCCAGGAGGCATCCTTACTAGGTGCCCGAACCACCTCAACTGGCTCCTTTCGACGCGAAGGAGGAGCGGTTCAACTCCGAGTCCCTCCCGGATGACTTCTCACCTTATCCCTAAGAGAGATGCCAGCTACCCTGCGAAGAAACTCATCTCGGCCGCTTGTATCTGCGATCTCGTTATTTTGGTCATGACCCATCCTTCATGACCATAGGTGAGGGTAGGAACGGCCCGGTAGATAGAGAGCTTTGCCTTCTGGCACAGCTCCCTTTTCATTAAAACGGTGCGGTAAAGCGACTGCAGTACCGCTCCCGCTGCTCCGATTCTCCGGCCCATCTCACGCTCCATTGTACCCTTACTTGAGAACAAGACCCCGAGATACTTGAACTCCTTCACTTGGGGTAAGGACTCATTCCCTACTTGGAGTGGACAGTCCATCGGTTTCCTGCTGAGAACCATGGCCTCAGATTTGGAGGTGCTGATCCTCATCCCAGCCGCTTCACACTCGGTTGCGAACCGATCCAGTGAGTTCTGAAGGTAACCCATGAAGCCATTAGAACCAGATCATCTGCAAAAAGCAGTGGTGCAATCCTTAGTCCACCGAACTGCAGACCACCTCCCCCCCTCCCACGCCTCAAAATCCTATCCATGTATATTACAAACAGGATTGGTGACAAAGCTCAGCCCTGGCGTAGGCCAACCCTCACCGGAAATGGGTCAGACTTACTGCCGAGGACCCAGACACAGCTCTCGCTTTGGGAGTACAGAGATTGGATGGCCCTGAGTAGAGACCTCCCGCAGCACCTCCCACAGTAACTCCCTGGGAACCCGGTCATATGCCTTCTCCAAATCTACAAAACACATGTAGACCGGATAAGCATACTCCCAGGCCCCCTCCAGGATCCTTGCGAGAGTAGAAAGCTGATCCGTCGTTCCACGACCAGGACGGAATCCGCACTGTTCTTCCTCAATCTGAGGTTCGACAACCGGCCTGACCCTCCTTTCGAGTACCTTATGCCCCTTTCACACCAACGCGTTTTCAGCTCCGGCTCGGAGCCGGAGCCTGAAAAGTGCCGGTTTTTCCTGTTCACACCGCAGCGGCGCCACCTCTTAGCTCCGGAATCCGGTTCACTTCCAGCTCCAAAAAATTGTCGGTCTAGAGGCAAGAGCTTCGGAGCTAAGAGGTCGCGTTACTTACGTCTCTCTTACGTTGAGGCATGCAGGAAACTAAACCCACCTCACCTGAACATGGGTCGACTGTCATGCCTGCCTACAAGCAGTAGTGCTTATAAACACACTTTATAAAGTCAGGCAACACTAACCAGGCTTCGTGTGATTCTGTTTATTTGTACCTTACTTTGACCATCCGTTCATTGTTATTGATCATTGTGGAGAGAGGCAGACGTTTTGTTTTGTATTGTAGCAGCTATCGGATGGAATCAATACATGGGCTGCACAGGTTGTCGTGTCCGACTATCACAAGTAGAATCATAATAAAAATACGCCGGTAAAATGTGCCTGTAGAAAACGGTTTATGCCACAATAGGATAGCAATAGCAAGTAGTCAGTTTAGCTTCGGTTGCTATGCTAACATCACCCATTTTATACCAGAGAAACGTTCATAATGTTGTGAAGCCAAACAGCGTCAATTCAGACTGACACACATTCACTTAGGCTAAGGGGAACTGGGGATATGTATCAGCTGCTTGTGTGAGTCGGAGAGTGAATACTTTAGAGCGGCCGCTGCAGTGTGAGCTAACCGGGAGCTAACGGGAGAATAAACTCCCGTGGAAGAGCAGCCAACACTGCAGCGGTCGGTAAATGCTGCAGAAACACAATAATAAACAATGAACCACGGCACTCGGGAGCAAAGTATAAGGTTGGAGCAGTCCTTATTTAATTTAATCTGGCTTTGTGTGATTAAAAGCAACACGATCATCGACCCGACGCAGTTGTTGTTGTTGTTGTTGTGAGCGGCGTAACACCGTTGGGGAGCAAATCAGCGATATAAACGGTGACGTCATGACGCAGCAGCGGCAGCACCAGTCGGGCTCTGGGCGGTGTGAACAGAGCGGGAGCAGAAAAGGGAAACCGGAGCTGAACCAGAAAAGCTCTAGCTCGGAGCTAGAAAGGTAAAAGCGCTGGTGTGAAAGCCGCATTAGAGTAAACTTTCCCGGGGAGGCTGAGTAGTGTGACGCCTCTATAATTGGCTCACACCCTCTGACCCCCCTTTTTGAAAAGGGGAACCACCACCCCGGTCTGCCACTCCTTCGGTACTGTTTCCGACTTCCACGCAACGTTGATGAGACGTGTCAACCATGACAGTCCCTCAACACCCAGAGCCTTCAGCATTTCTGGGCAGATCTCATCCACCCCCGGGGCTTTCTCACTGTGGAGTTGCTTGACTACCTCAGTGACCTCCCCCCGGGAGATTGATGTTGATCCCCTGTCATACTCCAGCTCTGCCTCTACCAGAGAGGGCGGAGTTGTTGGGTTCAGGAGTTCCTCAAAGTGTTCCTTCCAACGCCCTAACACTCCATCAGTTGAGGTCAACAGCGTCCCATCCTTACTGTACACAGCTTGGATAGTTCCCTGCTTCCCCCTCCTGAGGTGTCGGACAGTTTTCCAAAACAACTTTGGTGCTGCCCGAAAGTCCTTTTCCATGGCTTCTCCGAACTTCTCCCACACCCGCTGCTTTGCCTCGGCCACGGCTGAGGCTGCTGCCCTTCGGGCCTGTCGGTACCTTGCAACTGCCTCGGGACTCCCCCGGGATAACATATCCTTGAAGGCCTCCTTCTTCAGTCGGACGGCTTCCCTGACATACCGGCAATGGACGTCCACTCTCGGGAGATGTCCGACAGTGGTGCGGTTACCCAAAGTGACAGACCTAATTTGACCCCTATTTAGAGGCAATGGACGTCCACTCTCGGGAGAGAGACCTCCAGCATGTGTCCCTGAAATGGGGACTCAGGTTATTTCACACATCCAGGAGAGACCGCAGAAATCACCTCTCTGTGGCCGCTCCAAGACCCCCAAAGGACGGACTACAGACCTCCAGCATGTGTCCCTGACATGGGGACTCTGTTTATTTCACACTTCCAGGAGGGACGACGGGTAAACCCCCTCTCTTTGCCGGCTCACAGAGCCCCGAAGGACGGACTAGAGACCTCCAGCATGCGTCCCTGAAATGGGGACTCAGGTTATTTCACACATCCAGGACAGAGACCGGGGAAATCACCTCTCTGTGGCCCCTCCAAGACCCCCAAAGGATGGACTAATGACCTCCAGCATGTGTCTCTGACACGGGCACCTCCATAACCTTGCACACCGTGAGTCCCCTGGCCCCCGGACTTAAGCACTCCCCCACGGACTAAACCCAGATGATCACACCCTACAGAACCTCATGCCCCTGGTAACCCTAAAAGGGGGGTGGATTTTGCGGTGCTTTACCGTCCGCCCATCGTCATCCATATTCGGCCTTCTTCACGGCACCCCCCCCTGTGATGGAGGTTCACACTTTAACTTTTTTGTCATATTCGTCTTTCCACGGGTGGGTGCGCCTGGCAAAGCTGTGTACCCAAACTTAAGCACTCTCACTCTGACTAAACACATAAGGACATCCGGGTAAGACCTTAGTGCCCCTGGTAAACCTTGCGAATCCATGTCGTTAAATGAGCTCAGTAATGTACTGCACAACATCACACGGGTAAATGAGCTCCGTAATGCCCTGCAATATCAAATTTGGTTTATTTCCAAGAAAGCCAGGAAAATACACCTATCTCCGTCATGTCCTGTAAAATATCATTCTTTGTTTATTCCCATCATTCAGGCAAATACACATATCTTTGTCCACTCCAGTAGCAGAGTCGAACCCGCAGTTTGGAGGAACCGACCGCCAAGCACCGGCACGTGGACCCGGGGGGGAGACCCTCCGATGGCGGGTCAAATTTGCTGACGGCTGGACACTAGCCGTAGAGGAACACCCGGGCAGAAACCAGGCAGTTCCCTCTTTGCAGACAAGCATATGTGGTTGTTACGCAGGATCAAACAGGTAGCCTGTGATGAAGTAGGGTCGACCCTATATCATGTGAAGCCACCGAGCGCTTGTAGCAACCCCCTTAGGGACAAGCATATACAGTATGTGGAGCACCCCAATTGATGATACCGCAGCCGACGGCTCGACTCAAGCCTCTGGAGGGACACCCGCGACCAGGCAATATCCCCCTTACGGCAAGCATATATGTACCAACCAGGTAGCCCGTGATGAAGTAGGGTCGACCATATATCATGTGAAGCCACCGAGCACCGGTCCCCGGGGGAACCGGGCCTGGGGAAAAGCCAATTGCTGAATGCCGCAGCCGACTAAGGCCACTATGCAACAGTGGAGGGTAAGAGAAACAAATGTTTGCCTGGCACTCCTCTGCGAAGTGGGGAGGTTCCAGCCCGGAGGTTCCACCCCGCTGCGGAACCCGTGGTGGGACCCCTGAGTCAGACGGTTCGTCTTGGAAACGCTTCATATCTGTCGGCCCGGGAGGTAAGAGACACGCAGGGTTACCCCCACGCAGCACACCCTCCCGGCCATCAGAGTCGAACCCGCAGTTCGGAGGAACCGACCGCCAGAGCACCGGCACGTGGACCGGGGGAGAAGACCCTCCAATGGCGGGTCACGTTTGCCATTCGATCAGTGAGGTCAAAGGAGAAGAACCCGCAGTTTGGAGGAACCGACCGCCAGAGCACCGGCACAAGGCCGGGCCGGCAGAGAGGCCCTCCGATGGCGGGTCGCGTCTGCCATTCGATCAGTGAGCTCAGAGGAGAAGAACATAGAAAAAAATGGACAAAATCCGTTAATGTACGGGTGAGTTGGGGGGGAGGGGGAACGGCTGGAAAAAGGCCGTGGGGGGGCACCCGGGACCGGGCAGTGCCCCCGGTAGAAGGAACCGGGTGGAACGGGCCAAAACAGAAACAAAAATAATAATAACCAGGCAAAAGGGGTGAAAATGTAAAAAAGTATCCGAAAATAGTGCCTCATAAGGCGGGTAGAGTCCCCTGTCAACTCCCCTTGCATTCCTCCAGAGTCAGAAAAAAGTCTGAGTTGACTTAAAGTTTGGTAAGAACCATGCTGGGGGCTCTCTAGGCAACAAATTCATCTGAGCCAGAGTGCACATAGCGGACACATTCCTCCATGAAGTGAGACAGCCGTTTTTTTTCTGAGTCCTCTCAAAAACTGGGTTTCCGATTTCGTGCGGACTGTAGTCTGAAATGGATGAATGCATTTTTTTGACGGAGAAGGGGAGGCTTGATTTCCCCTCTCCGCTGTAAGTTGGGGGGGGGAGTGGAAAAGTGTCCGGGGCTTTGGCCGGAAGCGCCGAAGGGTTGAGCTTTTTTGAGCCCCTTTTCTGTTGGCACTTTGAAGCTTTTTCAACAATTTTTTTAAACTTCAGTTTTGATTATTTTAAGATATAATTGACCGTTTTCTTTACTTTTTTCTTCTTTCCACAGGTGGGGGCGCATGGCAGGAGCTCCCAAATTCTGCCTGGAACCTCCAGGATTTATGGGCTAAGCTCCATAAACTGACAAAGTCACCCAGAAATGTCACTTTATAGCCCAAAAATATATAATACAAATACATTTAAATAGTAAAAGGTACAATTGTGCTCCGAATTACCCGGAATTTGATTTATTATGATAGTGAATAAAAATAATTTTCATGGAAAAAAGTGTTAAAACGCCTGATATATGCAGGACCCCAGTGAGCTCCAGACTATGTGCATTGTGTTTGGGAACCATGTTAATGATAACATAAATCATTTAAATGCAAAAATAATGATTAAAAATCATTTTTAGGGGGATAACTGTGGAGAGGAGCCTGAAAATGACTCTCCAGCACCCCGGAGAAGCAGGCTGTGAGACCCACAGAGTGCACCCAGAGAGCTCCTTGCAGCACATGGCTCCCCCACCTAGAGGACAGGCTGCTTCACAGCACTTTGTAAGCCAGGAAAGCAGCTTGAATCGTGGGTACATGAGTGTTAAAAGTGCATTAAACTGTTTTAATTCAAATGCACATTTGACTGGACAAACAGCCGGTCATATGGACAGGAAACTGTCCATTTCGTCCACATTTGACTAATGAAATGTACAAGAAGATAAGTACAGCAGAGTCACTGCTGTTAGCAGGGTCTCAGACTCACAGGCAGAGATCCAGGGTGATGCACAAGGCTTTTCTACCCAGCAATAAGTCTCTGAAAGGCGGGGAAAAGTGGTGTGAATAGAGGGAGAGAGTACCCAGAGAGAAGCGGGGTGTGAGACTCACAGAGACCCAGAGAGCTCCATGCAGCAGGTGGCTCTTCCACCCAGACTGCACCCAGAGAGATCCTTGCAGCGCATATTGCCTAGGCAATAGTTGCCTAGTTGCCTAGTTCTGGAAATAAAGTATTCCTGCTTTCAACCTATTTTCTGCATTTGGGTCCTGCGTACCTTGCCCTCCAGCCGTAACAGAAATATCCTTAAATAATGTTTACTGTTCTCTATTCTCCTTGTTTACTATACTCTACGGTGTTTCTATAATATCTTACTGTGTTTTATGTACTCTACTGCACACATTATTAAAGAACAGTTCAGATTATCAGATTATATAAAATCTGATTTACAGTTTACAGTAGAAACAGACTCTTACTTTGGGTCTGAGGGTCCAGGTTCATTACTGAAGTATGGAGGGGTCTCTTTAGACCAGTCACTCTTCAGAGACAGACAGCTGGAGACTGAAGACTTGTCCTCTTCCTCACTCATCTTCTCCAGTCTGAGAGATCAACCAGTAACACTGCAGACACACACACAACCACACAACAACACACACAACCACACACACAACCACACACACACACACACACACACACACAATTATTTAAATCCAAACCATCATAATAAACTTTGGTTTAATTACATCAAATCAGTCAGACTTCAGACAGGCCGCTCTCCATCTTGACTTTCCGGGGAAGTTACCGGTTATGTAATTATGATGAATCAGAAAACAGTCAATTAAAAAGTTTAAAGTATTTGAAAATGACACCTTGGACTCTAGGAAATATATTTTTCGATAACCCATTATTTTATACATACAGTTCAACAGAGTCAATTATTAATGTCTTAAAAACCTATCATAGCTGTTGGTTATTTTGTTCATTGTGTTGATGCTACGTCCACAGCAGATCTTCTATAAAAAAAATAACTTTCCAAATTGGGATCAATAAACTATCTCTATCTATCTATCTATCTATCTATCTATCTATCTATCTATCTATCTATCTATCTATCTATCTATCTATCTATCTATCTATCTATCTATCTAGAGCCCCAGCACCAGCTGACCTATGAGGGCGACCTCAAAAATATTTATGAGAGAGATGTAGTAGTGTAAAATGTAGTGTTATCAATGGAACCTAATCATATTAATTTACTTTTACCTTATGCATTACTAAAAACTGACCAATATCAAACTTTTCTTTAAAGGAGACATGTCATGCTTTTCCGGTTATTACCCGTCCCCTTGTGTGTTATGAAGGTTTTTATGCATGTAAACGGGCTGCAGAG
The DNA here is from genome assembly GCF_902827175.1 of Gymnodraco acuticeps. Lineage (NCBI taxonomy): Eukaryota > Metazoa > Chordata > Actinopteri > Perciformes > Bathydraconidae > Gymnodraco > Gymnodraco acuticeps. Next base: position 58,897 of record NW_022991716.1, read on the forward strand.
TCAAAACCTTGTGACGTGTGAACACCCAGTAGCCACGCCCAAAACTATGACGCGATACGGTCATGCGGTAGCCGGAACCAAATGCGCCAATCCGTGGAGCCGTTACGTTACATCCGCGGAGCCGTTACGTTAAGCCCCCGCTGATTGGTCCAAATTGACCAATCCACGACTTCCTCACACACTCAGTGCAGGCAGCTCAGCTGATTTCTCCTCCCTGCTGCAGGCTGATAACAGACAGTTGGGATCGCGGGGAAATTCTCTCTGGAGACCCATTCTCTCTACAGACCCGTTCTCTCTGCAGACCCATTCTCTCTGCAGACCCATTCTCTCTACAGACCCATTCTCTCCGCAGACCCGTTCTCTCTACAGACCCATTCTCTCTGCAGACCCGTTCTCTCTACAGACCCGTTCTCTCTGCAGACCCATTCTCTCTACAGACCCATTCTCTCTGCAGACCCATTCTCTCTGCAGACCCATTCTCTCCGCAGACCCATTCTCTCTGCAGACCCATTCTCTTTACAGACCCATTCTCTCTACAGACCCATTCTCTCTGCAGACCCATTCTCTCTGCAGACCCATTCTCTCTGCAGACCCATTCTCTCTGCAGACCCGTTCTCTCCGCAGACCCGTTCTCTCTACAGACCCATTCTCTCTACAGACCCATTCTCTCTGCAGACCCGTTCTCTCCGCAGACCCATTCTCTCTACAGACCCATTCTCTCTGCAGACCCATTCTCTCTGCAGACCCATTCTCTCCGCAGACCCATTCTCTCTGCAGACCCATTCTCTTTACAGACCCATTCTCTCTACAGACCCATTCTCTCTGCAGACCCATTCTCTCTGCAGACCCATTCTCTCTGCAGACCCATTCTCTCTGCAGACCCGTTCTCTCCGCAGACCCGTTCTCTCTACAGACCCATTCTCTCTACAGACCCGTTCTCTCTGTAGACCCATTCTCTCTGCAGACCCATTCTCACTGCAGACCCGTTCTCTCTGCAGACCCGTTCTCTCCGCAGACCCGTTCTCTCTACAGACCCATTCTCTCTACAGACCCATTCTCTCTGCAGACCCGTTCTCTCCGCAGACCCGTTCTCTCTACAGACCCATTCTCTCTACAGACCCATTCTCTCTGCAGACCCATTCTCTCTACAGACCCATTCTCTCTACAGACCCATTCTCTCTGCAGACCCATTCTCTCTGCAGACCCATTCTCTCTGCAGACCCATTCTCTCTGCAGACCCATTCTCTCTGCAGACCATTCTCTCCGCAGACCCATTCTCTCTACAGACCCATTCTCTCTGTAGACCCATTCTCACTGCAGACCCATTCTCTCTGCAGACCCATTCTCTCTACAGACCCATTCTCTCTGCAGACCCATTCTCTCTGCAGACCCATTCTCTCTGCAGACCCATTCTCTCTGCAGACCCATTCTCTCTACAGACCCATTCTCTCTGCAGACCCATTCTCACAGCGTATATCAACCTTTTTCTTTCTCAATATCAAGCCACACTTATTGTTTTTACTTCGGCTGTGACTTTGTGTGTGCTCAGGATGAGTTTGGCTGTGTATCGCTAAACAAGGAAATAACACCTCCACAGAGCTCAGCGCGATTCACAACGTCCCGACTGGTCCCGACCAATCGGAGCACACTGGGCTCACAGGGAGGGGGGGGGCAAGAGCTGCAACGAGCCGTTTAGTGGAGAGAGTGAATACTGCTGAATACACATACTTTACAGAGATGCTGTATGCGAAACCAATGTGAGTTTGGAAAATTGCATAGTATTTTTCTATTTTAGTAGACCTCAACAATGGAATTATGATCAGTGGAAATGGCCATGACACCTCTCCTTTAAAATATTCACTTTAACTTGAAGATTAATGTCAAACTTTTCTTAAGTGTTTCAATATAACTTGAACAGAATTAAAAACAGCAACAGAATGAATGTCTTATCATTTATAGGCCTTTCAAATAAAATCATATATGTGTATGTCACCCCTTTGTAAACAACATTTTGATTAGCAAATGTAATTTACATATTTTTTTATAACATTACATTTATTTTGTAATTCAATCACATAATTCATACCATCAGTAGAGATGAAGTGCCTTTTCTAAAGTAGCCTAGAAATAAAGCCAGATAGTGCCTTTATATACTGTCACAGTATGCATTTCGCCTGCCGTCTTGTAAGCACACTTTACAATTCATGATATTTACTGACCGGTATCATGATGTAGTTATTTCTACATCAGTTTTAAACGTGTATCACTATTGAATTACAGTAAAATATGTTAAAGTTGGTATCTAGCATAGTATCAAAATGAAGATAAGCCCCGCCTCCTCATCAGCGCACACTGTAAAAACAGTTCTGATGGTGAAGTCAACAAAACTCAATTTTGTTATGTAATTTACTTGCCCTAAATTAGTTTTTTTTCAATGTGCGTTTAAATAAGTAACACTTAAGCAACATTGAGCATGTTTTAAGAACTCACACACACAATTATTTAAATCCAAACCATCATAATAAACATTGGTTTAATTACAACAAATCAGTCAGACTTCAGACAGGCCGCTCTCCATCTTGACTTTACGGGGAAGTTACCGGTTATGTAACTCTGATGAATCAGAAAACAGTAAATTAAAAAGTTTACAGCATTTGAAAATGTCACCTTGGACTCTAGGAAATATATTTTTTCGATAACCCATTATTTTAAACATACAGTTCAACAGAGTAAATCATGAATGTCTTAAAAACGCAACAGAGTCTGGTGTTAACACTCACCCTGTTTTCTTCCTCCTGCTCCGTTGAAGTGTAAAATGGAGTCAGGCCGTCTGACTACATATTTTCACTTCAATGTCCTCACCTGTCTGCAGCTCCTCCCTTTGTTTAATAACCTGCTGAACAGGAACACACAGGGATTATTTTCAGTAAAATAGAAATAGACATGCAGCTAAACACAAGCAGAACAGAGTTATGAACTAAAACCTCAGTGTGAAAACAACCCAGTACAAGTAAACATCCTGCATTCAAAACCTCACTAAAGTTAAAGTGTGCAGGTGTACTGCTGCATTTATTGCAGTTTACTGATGTTTTACCTCCTTAATAAACTGCTGGTTAGTTTAATCTGCAGCAATGCATCATATTCTATAAGATCATATGTGTTTTTAACCGTGTCCTGTGAAAACCACATATTGCCTAAGAGTCAACTTTTCACATGTCTCTCATTAAAACAGCCCTGTTTCTATCTCTGAGAGGCTGCATCTCCCTAGTAGAGGTATACAGGTGATGTACTTAAGTAATGTAGAAGTACCTTACATGTGTACTCCTTTTAAAGCACTGGATTAGCAGATCCTCAGCTGAAGCACCTCATACTCTTTTGGTTATTGTGTTCATTGTGTTGATGCTCAGGGGAGGTGCCAGGGGGTAGCTAACAATTGGCCTAGCAACGGCTTAGCAACCCCATTGTTTTGTTATGAAAATGCATCTATATATATTTATACACAGTCTCGCGAGATCTATCAGGGGTTGTTGTAAGTTAAAGCGCAAACTGTTACTTGGCTAATGTTGTTATAATCATGGCCGTATCTACCATTGAGGTCACCGAGGTCCGGACCTCGGTCATTTTTTCCGAGCTGTGTATAACAAAACTTGTGAAATAATTGCACTAAACGGGGTTCTTTGTAGTACTTCCATTTACTGACGATGGGGGCGCTGCATAACTACGTAGCCTCTGTTAAAGCAAACAGAAGAAGATGACATGTATCAACAAACCACCGCAGACCGGACTTGTATCGGAGCAGCGGAGGAGTGATGAGGTTTCTAGAGATCTGAGTCCAGAGGAGGAGTGATGAGGTATCTAGAGATCTGAGTCCAGCAGTAGCGTGGCGTGGGGAAAAATGTAGGGGAAGCCCATTTTTTGGGTCGGGGGGTGGTCAATAACGTAACCAGATGAGTGATTACAGCGCCCGGTATCATTTTACACACATTTGTATCACACAGATGCAGGACTTGCACACGCCTGTTATCTAACCGACAGGTCCGCACGCACTCTCCAGCTGAAACTCTCTCCTTATTAATTTAAGCATTTTACTTATTAATGTATGCAGACAATCACACAATCTATGTGATTTTTGGATTTACCGTGCCTCTCAATTGCCCGTGACAGGTTGGCAAAGTCGATGAATCCTGAAGTTGCCCAAGGATTGTTCAGGGAGCACGAATCCTTGTCAAAAAGAAGACATGGCCAGCAAAATAGACGCTGAAGTTTAGCGCTTCCAGTTAGCCACTCCGTGCGGACATAATTGTCCTCATTGAACGTCCGATTCTCTCCCTTTTTCCTCTGCGTACACACAGCTCGAGTGCGGGCATTTGCCTGTCATCTGATTTAATTTGTAGTTGCTGCTGTAGCGGAAGTTTAGTAAAGTTATGTTTGATTAAGTACGCCAAATCTCCACCCTCCATAATGCTTCATTTGCTTGATAATTTCTAACGGCGGTGATGACAGTTACAGTATTAAAACTGATGTTGATGTGATTTGATTGGATGGCAGTGTCCAATCAAATCGCCAGCCGCCAGCCGCCTCTGAAGGGAAGCAAGAGGCGGCTAGCTTCCCTTGGCATGGCCCTGACCAATCACAGGTTGGCAGGGGCATCACGTGGGCCTCATCTGATTGGTCAATCCCTCCATTTTTTTTCACCAAGGGAAGCTAGATTCGGCTGGCCTCCTCTCGCAACAGTGAGTGCAATCTACTGTTTCACCATAACATCTAGAGGGGCGCTGTTTGTTTCACTCTTTGTAAAATACTCAATGAGAATGGGGGAGAGACGGGCCGGCAGCAACACACAGCAAAGGAGAATTATCGAAACAAAACAAAGTGTTTGTATTTATTTATTTAAATTATAACTACAATCCGAAAAAACAGGGGAAGCCTGGCTTCCCTTGGCCTCCGGGAGAAAACGCCACTGGAGTCCAGAGGAGGAGTGATGAGGTATCTAGAGATCTGAGTCCAGAGGAGGAGTGATGAGGTATCTAGAGATCTGAGTCCAGAGGAGGAGTGATGAGGTATCTAGAGATCTGAGTCCAGAGGAGGAGTGATGAGGTATCTAGAGATCTGAGTCCAGAGGAGGAGTGATGAGGTATCTAGAGATCTGAGTCCAGAGGAGGAGTGATGAGGTATCTAGAGATCTGAGTCCAGAGGAGGAGTGATGAGGTATCTGTTCATCAGGACATCATATGAGCAGCAGATCCTGTGTGAACGCTGTACGTTAGTCAGTGGACGTCCGACAACATGCACACTAACTTATATTGCAGCTATAGGCTATACTTTGGTTTACATTGCGTGAATAAACTAGCTAGAGAGCTAAAGTTAATTACATTCATCCAATGTCAGAAGGATTACCTTTTAACAAACGTTGTAATGCTTTTCTTTAATTTCAATTTGAGTAAAACATTGAAGATATAACATTGTATTGTTTTCTTTTTACACTGACTCAGATATAATGAAAAGACTACGTCAGTCGAAGCTCAGCTTTGGTTAGGAAGAGAGAGGACAGGCAGAGAGAAAGAGAGAGAGAGAAAGTGATGGAAGTCAGGGAGGAACTGCAGGTACAGTCGGACGGAAGAATGTAGTCTTAATAACCCCATCTATCTATCTATATATCTATCTATCTATACATCTATAACAATAGTCTTTGGATAAAAGCGTCAGCTAAATGCAATGTAATGTCTTCATTTACAATAGGCATAATTTTTAAACAGCATACATCTATTGCAGTTATGATGTCATAATAACATACAATTGTATAAAACACAATTTGCTTACATCTTTGTTCTCTTTTGAGAATCAAACAAAAGAGATTTAAATTAAAAAAAGAATGCAAACAATTAGTGAAATGAACTAAATTGCTGAATTGCTTTTAATTCACTGGCAGGAGCGACGAGTGAGGAGGAGCAAAAAGTGAACAACGAGGGAGAGATTGAACAAAGAGAAAGAGTAGAGGACAGAGAGAGTAAAGAACAGGAAGAAGACAGAGAGGCTGCAGTCGTCCAGGTAGGTCGCCAGGCGAATACCCTGTTGTGTTAACGGGGCTATCGCGGCTTCCGTACATCGTACAAACACCCTTGGACTGTGAGACAGACCGAAGGGGAGTACTCTGTATTCATAACAGATCCCCTGAAATGCGAATCTCAGATATTTCCTGTGTGGGTAATATACTGGGATGTACGCATCTTTCAGGTCGACTGATGTAAACCAGTCGTCTTGTCGCACGAGCCGCAGCAGAGATGTGTGAGTGAGCATTCTGAACTTATATCTTTTTTAGATATTTGTTCAGAGCCCTCAAATCAAGTATTGGCCGAATTCCGTTCCCTCCCCGTTTGGGAACGAGGAAGTACTTGGAATAGAAGCCGCCCTGACTCTGCTCGGCGGGTACAATAGATATAGCCCTCTTTTCTAGGAGAGAGAGAATCTCTCTCTCCAGAATATGGGCTGACTCTCCTCGGGCCTGCGAATGCAGAATGCCCGAGAAGCGAGGGGGGGTGACAGTGAATTGGAGTCTGTAGCTCCGTGTAACTGTCTTGAGAAACCCAAGCAGATGTCGTGAGCATCTCCCGCTGTATGCTCCTTAGAGCCAGCTGAGATGTCACGTCTCTTCCCCTCTGAGTCTCTATTTGTTGTGTTATGGGGCCCTCCAGTGTCTGAGCACTGTGGTGCCCCATTTCGACAATCCCCACCGACACAGCGCATGCGTGTGGCGGTGGTGCCCTTACGGCTCCAGCCGGCACTGCGCATGCGCGTGACGGTGGTGCCTTCACAACCCCAGCCGGCACTGCGCATGCGCGTGACGGTGGTGCCTTCACAGCTCCAGCCGGCACTGCGCATGCGCGTGACGGTGGTGCCTTTACAGCTCCAGCCGGCACTGCGCATGCGCGTGACGGTGGTGCCTTTACAGCCCCAGCCGGCACTGCGCATGCGCGTGACGGTGGTGCCTTCACAGACCCGTCAATTGTCCGCCCTTTGAGAGAGGCCGTAGCTGCTCTCAGAAGGGGAACAGTTGACGGACTGTTTATTGTTTTTTTTTTGTTTTTTTTTCCGAGCTGCGCCCTTGGCTCGAAGCCTGGATGCGTCAGCGGAAAATGTTTTATGACAGAAAAATCAATAAGTGTGTGAGATGTGTTTACGCAGACTTGAGGATGGTGTTGAGGCATCTCTCGAGGCGGCGGGAACACATTTAGAGCTGGGGAACCGTAGACTTCCAGCTCTGTCACAGAGGGGAGAAGGAGGGGCTGTCACGCCGCTCGCTTCTTCTTCCTCGACTGCTGGCCGAAATTCTGGGTTGGCTGCGCCTGGGCTGCAGCCGGAACCTGATATTTTCTAGGCCAGCTCGCCCTCGTCCCCTGCCTGGGCTGGGGACTCGGGGCGGACTGCGACCTCTGCGTTTTCGGTATTTTGAACCGAGCAGGGTTCGGAGCAGCTTGGACGAAGGGCTGCCGCTGCGAAGGCAGCGGCTGGGCCCTTCGAGGGAGGCAGAGGTGGAGGGCCTCGTCCTCCTTCTTTTTCGACTCGCATCTCCTCTGCATGGAGGCAAGAGCGGAGCCGAAAATCCCCTCGGGAACGATGGGCATGTCAAGCACATCCTCCTTTTCCCGGTCTGGGAGGTTGGTGAGGTTGAGCCATCTAGCTCTTTCCTGCACCACCATGATCCCCATTGTTTTGCCCGTGGCCTGGACGGCGCAGCGTTGGACACGGAGACAAATGTCTGTGACCGCGGCCAACTCATCCAGAACGGCCGGTCCAGGATTACTCAACATATCCTCACAGAGCTCCGCTTGGTATGCGGTTAGCAGTGAGGAAACGTTCAGAGCCCTGGCGGACAACGCTGCGGCTCTGTAGGACCGTTCAGTCATGGTCGACTGGAAACGGTCCACCTTCGCTGGCAGCGTGGGGTTCCTGCTTGGTGACGGGCCCATCCTCGGTAGGAGGTGGGCTGCCACCAGCAGTTCCATCGGCGGTATGCGGAGCAGGCAGAGCCTCTGCGGGCGAGACCATGGTGAGGTCTCGCCGGGAGCTCCCGCCTGGTGAGGCGTGGGGCTCCGTTCCCGCGTCTCTTGCCGCCACCGGGTCCCGGCCTGACACGGCGTGGGATCCCGGTTCCGCAGCTGCCGCTGTTAGTGAGCCCCAGACCGACAGTGAGGGGCTCAGTCTCTGCGGCGGACACCCCCGTGTCTTGATTGCCAAACGGCGAATCAGTGGACATGAGGGAGTCCTGTTCCAACAAGCTAGCTTGGTGTGCTAACCGTCGGTGGAGGCTCTTTCGGGTGAAAAGGGCACAATGCCCGCACGAGCCGGGGTTGTCGATAGCCTCCTGGGCGTGTTCCAGCCCGAGGCAGGACGAGCAGACCTGGTGTGAGTCTGTGCCTGCTATCTTCAACCTGCAGCCGCATGACCGAGCCTCCGAGTCCCTGACTCCTCTGGTGTGAGGGGGAGAGGCGTCCATCTTGTTCGCCTCGTGGCGTGGAGAGGAGCCGCTCGTAACAGGTACGTCGTTGAGAGAAAAAGTATTACCAACCCGTCCTTAATCCGGAGAAAAAGGGACGGTGTGGGTCCTTTGTTCTCAAAGAATATTGACTGGTGTGTCAATATACTTCTAATCCTTTTCTCCTCCGTGAGAGAGAAAAAGAAAAGCGTCCTCGCTACCGTGGTGTCGGTAGTAAGGGGAAGCTAGCTAGCAACAGGTGCGTAGCTAGCTTGAGAAAAATCAAAACCTTACCTTACTTTCCGGGGAAAGAAACGGCGAGGTCGATTTTAATACTAACTGGCGTTAGTATTACCGTCTTCTTGCGAAGCAGAAGGAGTAGCTGGCGAGCGCCCGTCGACCGAAATGGTTATATTTGGGTTCAGTCTGTGGACCGTTAAGCTTGTCCGGCTACTATAGAGATGTGCTCTGAAGCGAGAAGAGGTGTTTGAATGACGCATGCGTCGTGGCGCAAGCTACTTATAGGGGGTGAATTCCCTGACGCTGACGTCAAGATCACCAGCCAATCAGGATTGGCGTAATGAGATTGATGCTTCTGTTTGCTCCGCGATGAGGCGCATCCCATAGTGAGACATCGAACGGAGTGTTATGAATGAGAACTGGCCTGGCCTGGACGATAAAGGACGTTTAAACGGGGCTACCCGCTGCAATGGAAATGCGCTATAACATACCTTATTCTTACTCCGAGCACTACTTCTGGTCCTCCGTCGCTTCACACTTGCAGAGGGCGATTTCTCAACTGGCCGAACTGGTGTCCTGGTCGGTGATGACACCAGAAAGACCGATGGCACTGCATCTCCATTAAGTAATGGTTGTTCAATAAATCCCATGTTATGTTTTATCATACTCTAGTAGTCGTCCGGAAACTTGAAATGTTCGCTGCATACATGCGCCTGTGGATCTTTCGGTTCGGGCCGGCCACATTTCGCTAGCCACTGCCTCCGAACGTACTTCCTACGCTTACCTTTTGGCAACAGATGGAACTGAGCATTCCGTGGATTGTTCCTATCAGAATTGTGTCAATGTTTCGCGATACAATGAGGCATATTTGAAGAGAGTAACTACAGTAAATAACATGAACATCAACGTGTCCTCGAAACCAAACGCATGGTTTACGTCACGTCCGGTAAAATGGCGCCGCCCACAGTGTTGATGTTATTTCGGTAATTAATCAGTTTAAAATCACTGATAACGTCATCGGATTAAAAAAAAAAAAAAAAGACTGGCAGAGACTGGTCTGTTTTATCGGATGATAATTATTTAAAAATTTGTGTCATGAGCATACCATTCCTTTAAAAGAGTAGAGGGAGAGGAGGGGGTTTCCTCGACGTTTCGCCGCTAAGGCTTCTTCAGGAGGATAGAAGGAGAATCAATAACCCTAACCCACTGACATGTTAGGGTTAGGGTTAAACCCTAACCCTAACAGGTTACCTAACATGTCACCCACTGACAGGCCACAATCAACAACCTGATCAACTATGCGAAGGAGATGTGTTGCACTGCGTGAGGCAAATGGTGGTCACACCAGATACTGACTGGTTTTCGGACCCCCCCAGACCCCCCCAATAAAGCAAAACTGCACGTTTCAGAGTGGCCTTTTATTGTGACCAGCCTAAGGCACACCTGTGCAATAATCATGCTGTCTAATCAGCATCTTGATATGCCACACCTGTGAGGTGGGATGGATTATCTCGGCAAAGGAGAAGTGCTCACTATCACACATTCTTTCAGATTTGTGAACAATATTTGAGAGAAATGGTTATTTTGTGTTTATAGAAAATGTTTTAGATCTTTGAGTTCATCTCATGAAAAATGGGAGCAAAAACAAAAGTGTTGCGTTTATATTTTTGTTCAGTGTATTTGTGTTTTGTATGTTTTTAACTCTACTCTCATTAATTTGTTAAGCATCTTGAGATGACGTTGTTTTTAAAGTGTGCTATACAAATAACAGGTATTATTATATATGAATAATCTGTTGTTTTTGATCACCATCTCTTTATATACATTTTATTTTCCTTTTTTTCCTCTGTAAACGTACTTATTATGTAGCTACCCCTGATGTCAATGTTTTGCATGTATTTCTTTGAATAAAAGAGTAAAAATAATAATATAATAATAATAATAATATACATTAACAAAAACGGTGTCAACATAAATAGATTTGAAAAAACGTAATCCAAAAAAGTACTTAGGAGCACAGTATAGATGAGAGTAACACCTACGTCACTTCCGGAAAAATATTACGGCCCCGCCCACTTTTGGGGGAAACCAACGCTGTCATTTGAATGGCGGTCGATACAAATTCTGAAGTTTTTGCCAATCCGATCACATTTTTTTGAAAACCGTGGATTTTTGGATCTTCAAAGAGCTCGATTACGATGGCCAGTCAGGCAAACAATTACATTCGATCATTGGAAATCGACAATCCGTCTCGATATATGGTTAAATTAAAATCAGTAGGCGAGCCTGTAATTTCTCCAGCTGTTACTCTCATGAGCGAGGCGGAACATAATAGTTTTAACATGCCAAAAAGCTGCTGTGTCGTTTATTGCACCTCAAACATAAAAAATAATCCAGAGTTCAGTGTTTCTGAACTTCCTCTAAGAACAAAGGACAGTAGCAGAAGAGCTCTGTGGCTTCAGGCTCGATCGCCATTCAAATGACAGCGTTGTTTCCACCAAAAGTGGGCGGGGCCGTAAAGTGACGTAGATGTTACTCTCATCTATGAAAATCGATAGCCTACTGCTATATTTAACCACATATCGAGCCCGATCGTCGATTTCTAATGGCTTAATGCAATTGTTTGCCTGTCTGGCCATTGGAATCGGGCTCTTTGAAGATCCAAAAGTCTCCGGTTTTCTTACATTTCTGATCGGATTGGCACAAACTTCAGAATTTGTATTGACCGCCGTTCAACTGACAGCTTTGTTTTCCCCCAAAAGTGGGCGGAGCCGTTATTTTTGCCCGGAAGTGACGCATTTGTTACTCTCATCTATATAATAGTACTTTGATGTATAAACAACGCTGATGCATAAAAAACAACAATTCCCGCCATGCAGTGCGGCTTCAGTTTGTTTCCGCTTCTGCGCAGTAAGGACCTGACGACACGTTTGGCATCCAGCATGGCGGACGCAGTTGAGGAAAACGTGAAGCCCAAAACAGAAGAAAACCCGATGATTCGGGCAGCGAGGAGGATAACAGCCAGCCCGAGGTCGCAGAAATAGAAGTAGCACTGAAAACATTCAAAGATTTGGTACGTTTTTACACAGGAAGGAGAATGTACGGAACAAAAACAAACCGCAGTTAGCTAGCTAAGCTAAGCTAGCCTCATCGTCTCTTTAATCAGTAGAAGTACCAGAGTATTGGTCCATTTCAGAATAATATATATGATATGTTTTATAATGATTGATCATGAAAGTGTTCTCAAAGCTGGTAAAGGTGCAGCTAGTTTGAATGACTTTGTATTCTGCAGGGTAGCTGGTGGATTTACTCCAGGTGGAACTAAAGTCTGATTCAACACTTGATTAGATTTCACATCATTCATCCAGATCTGTGAAGTAACTAAAGGGATTAAATACATGTAGTGGAGTAAAAGTACACCATTTACCTCTGAACTGTAGTGGAGTAGAAGTACACAGTAGCAGAAAATGGAAATACCCAAGTAAAGTACAAGTCTCTCAAAATGTACTTGAGTAAATGTACTTAGTTACTTTACAGCTCTGCACCTATGTGATGATGCTATACTTTTGTACGGTGCATTATCGACTGTTGTGGAAGTAACCAAGTACATATACTCAATAACTGTACTTAAGTACACATTTGAGGTGTTTAAAAGGTACATTTATTTAAAAAAGTCATGTGTTTGTATATGTATTTATGTAATTGTGTTCAGACCTACTGTGTTTAGGTCCTGTCCTGTACATGTGTGTATTGTACTGTGTGAAATGTCCCTGGTGTGTGATGATGGTGTCATAGGGTACCCATGGGTCTGAATCCGGGTCATCTTTGTCCACAGGGAGTCACCGAGGTTCTCTGTGAGGCATGTGATCAGCTGGGATGGAAAACCCCCACGAAGATTCAGATAGAAGCTGTTCCTCTAGCGCTGCAGGGTGAGTGATCCGCAGTGATGGAGTACTCAGATCCTTTACTTCAGTAAAAGTAATATAGAATACTATTGTTTTAAAATAATCCACTGCAAGTCAAAGTAATTCAATTTCAATATTCAACTTCAGTGTAAGTCTCTTTCTGGACCTCGTTTATTCTGTTATTCCCACACCACACTAGGGCAACAATAACTTCCATATCTTCAAAACAAAAACAGCCGCTCTAACAGATGCAATCTACTACCAGAGCCATGTTTCTCTCATTGGTCATATGCACACTCAATGCAACAGAACATACACGTAAAGGAAATATTGAATGAATAAAGTGCAAAAGGAGTTATAGGGAAGCTGTGGCTCAGTGATATGGTGCGCTGATCTTCGGAGCACTGGTTCAATCCCCACTGCAGTCAGCATGCCTCTGTGTCCCCCGGCAAGACACTTCCAGTCTTTCTTTATGCACACATTTTTAAATTCATACAAAACACAACTCATAAAAATAATAGTGGTGCACGATAATTATCGGCCCGATATTAGTAATTATGACGTCATCCTGATAAAAGTATTAATAGCCCCGATAATATACAATATATTTTTTGGGTAAAAAAAAGAAAGAATACTGCGGTGTGGGTGGATTGAGATGAGGGGCGCTTGTTTTTCACTCGGCTCCTCCCGTTTTGCCAGTACTGTGGTATTAGTGGTTTAGGAAGAGGGGAGTTCTTCACAAATCCAGCGCGCCCTAACTCGTGCCTGGCTGTGACGTAAATGGTGTGCGGCCGTGAAGCCAGGACAGTAAACAAACATGTCGCCGGTAGTATGGGACTATTTCAAAGTTTCAGAGTTAGATAGTTCGCTTGCTATTTGTATTAACAAATGCAGAAGTTCCACGAGGAGGGAAAAAGGCAACGAGCTATAATACTTCCAACCTGATTAGTCACCTGAAACATCGCCATCGCTACGATGGTGTGTTAAAAGCGTACGAAGACGCCTGCGCTGCTAAACTAGCGGCGAATCCAAAGCCAGCTGCAAAGGCACCGAGGCTTTTACCTATCGACGAGGCTTTTGGAAAAGGCACTTTATTTGGGAAAATAAATATGGTCACTTTGAAGAGTCAAAACTGTTCTTGGCTTTGTTTTGTTCATAGTAGTAATGCTCATGTCCTTTGCTCACCACTAGTCTTTGTTTTACCACCAGGTGTGCAAAAACTACAGGTACATTTAATATATATATATTATATTATTATCGGTATCGGTCTTGAGAAGCAGGAAGTTATCGGTTTAAAAAAAAAAACAATATCGTGCATCCCTAAAACCAAATGACTTAAACCAATAAACAAGAAAAACATTTAAAACTCAAACAAATCAAAAGAAAGCAACATTTAATAATTGTCCTTTTTCCAATATACAAGTATGCAATTCAAATGTCCAATGCTCCTCCTGCACCGAAGCAAAGGACCTTCCCAACACTCTTCCAAAAAGAGTTCTGGCTTCCAGTATTAAGTGTCTGTAAGTCGCTTTGGGTAAACGCGTCAAACTAATGAGATGTGATGTCATTGTGTAAGACAGTTGCAGGAATCAGACAAACATGTTTAAGGTGAAACGCAGCGTAAAATGAAATACTGTATACGATCAAATACTGTGATAACATGTACATGTAAAGACAACTTAAACTGAACTAATGTGCATTTAAAAAAGAGGAATAGTTTTGGCGAAAACTAAAAGGTACCATGGGGTCAGATTAGAATTCTGTTTAGCATGAAACAACTAAAGGACAAGTTCAACAAGAAAGAAAGGGAAAACTATTTCTGCTAAAAAGTTAGCGATGATTGAGAGTCAGCGCTAGATGTGTGTGTCTCACACTGACTTTAATTCATGTACCTTTGCTTTTAAATGAGTGTTTTTAAATATGTTTCTTAATGTCTTTCATTTTTGTAAAGCACTTTGAATTAGGGCTGTGCAATTAATCGTATTTTAATCGCGATTACGATTATGGTTTGCGACGATTATGAAAACAGCATAATTGACAAAATACGATTATTTTGCTGGGTGCGCTTTCGCCCCTCCCTAAAAGCCCACTCGGCCACGCGGGAGTGACATGTGTTGTGAGTGTTCAGCGCAAGCGAAGATGTCAGAACAAGAGCAGCAACTAGTTAAAAAGAAGGGTCGCGGGGAGATTCCCAGTCGATCGTGAGATGTGTCTAAAAATAGAACAACAATATTCTGTTTTATCGTTAATGTCCTGTAACATAATGTTCCCGTGCCAGAATAATGCACTTGAACGCATCAAAGCTTTGTGATTGGCCGGCCTCACCCCATGTGTCCGGGCGTGGCTGGTGAGCAGTGCACTAGTTCGCTGACGTTGTCCGTGTCAACAGCATGGATGGTCAACAGGAGTGACAGTCCGCACACACACAAGACCGCAATTATGGCAGAAGCAAAAAAGCCCAACATATATAATTTTCACTCCGAGTGGGAGGATCATTATTTGTGTATCTATTCCAATTCAAAGTCCATCTGTCTCATCTGCAATGCGAGCGTGGCTTTATCGAAGAAGGGTAATTTAGGAGCGGCATTTCAAAACAGTGCACAAACGCAACGAGACGGAATTCCCTCCTAATTCTGCCCTACGCTCCAAAAGGGGAGGGGCCTGAGAGGACAGCTAAATGCACAGCAGTCCATTTTCACCAGGCCCGACAACAAGAGCTAGGCTGCTACCAGAGCATCTTATCGAGTCAGTCACGTTCTGGAGAAACACATGAAGTCTTTCGAAGACGGCGAAGTTATGAAAGAAGCTTTCCTGGAGGCTGCGACGCGCTTTTGTGGGACAGTAAAAATAACAGAAGCATTTCAACAGGTTTTTGATATAATAAAAACAAAATTTAAATACCGTTATTAATCTGCTGTAAGTTTTAGTTTGTTTGAATTTATTCATGATAATTATTGTACAAAATGGTATAAGAATGCAAACATTAAGATCTGTTCTGTTTAAATTGATTATAGTCTATCAGTTCAGAAACTAGTGTTGCTTGCATCCTATTTTAAAGGCATTTCTTTTTATACTCTAATAAAATGCAACAAAAAATGGGTTTGATTCTATTAATGTTGTCTTTTTTATTGCACTGCTGCAGCAGATTCCTGAGCAGCTTCAGATCTGAGTTGTCTTATTAGGAAGCCTAATTTATACTTTTGTAGCAACACTATTTTTATATAATGGCAAAGAAAGGGTTCAGAGTCTTTTCTTTTTGTCCTGTGTCATATGTGGCAGCACTGCCACAAGTTCCTCTTCAGAGAGGGTCTTCAGTACAGGTGGCAATATCGTCACCTGCCTGCGCTCATCTCTGAAACCAGACCATGTAAACAGGCTGGTGTTTCTTGCGAACAATCTTTAAGAGATGACATGAGCAGCCCTACCAGCATTTGCCATGGTGGCCTAAACATTTTTATTTGGTCTTAAATTGTAGTTCAACATTTATTTCCTGTTACTTCTGGACCATGACGGTTGGCCAGCCTGAGTGGAATATGTTGAATATGTTTTACCAACATGTTGGCTATATGTTAAGGAGTGTTCAGTAGGTTGTGACAGTGCACTGCAACATGTTTGATTTCATTTATTTTGGTCTAATTTATTTTTATTTATCATATTAATATATGTTTAGTATGGTTTTGGAAGTGCGCTCCAACATATTTATTGATCTTGTTTATTGGTAAAATATTATTTGTTTTAAAGTTCAATAAATGGTCAATGAATAATCGTCAAAATAATCGTGATATCAATTATTGACCAAATAATCGTGATTATGATTTTTGCCATAATCACACAGCCCTACTTTGAATTGCCTTTAGTGGAATGTGCAATAAGTGAGTTAGTCAGAATGCCTTTGTCCTGCTTGCGTAAAAAGGCAATTCATATCTTAAACTTTATTTTGGATTCTCCAGCTCGCTACGGTTCTTTTCCGGGCCTGCTATCATTTTCCGGATTTGTTTTAATGTATTTATTTTTTTCTCTGCAGGGAGGGACATCATCGGCCTGGCAGAGACCGGCTCCGGTAAGACGGGTGCGTTTGCTTTGCCCATCCTGCAGTCCCTGCTGTCCTCGCCCCAGAGGCTGCACACCCTCGTCCTCACCCCCACCAGGGAGCTGGCCTTCCAGATCGCAGAGCAGTTCGAGGCCCTGGGCTCCAGCATCGGCGTGAAATGTGGTACGTGTTAATCAAAAGTGATCTGGTTTCTAATGTGTTAGAAAACTATCCCTCGTCCCCGGCTTGAGCTTCAATCTCAGGATCCATGTATCTGTGATCCTCTCCAGAATGGAAGTAGCATCACATACAGAGCATCAGCTAGTTCCTGAACAGTGTCCTTCACATGCTACTGCTACTACCACTACTACTACTAGTACAACTACTACTACTACTACTACTACTACCACCACTGCTACTACTACTAGGGGTGTAACGGTTCACAAACATTTCGGTTCGGTTTTTAGGTCACGGTTCGGTTCCGTACATTTCGGTACAGCAGAAAAAATTATCAGAAAACATAAAATATTTTTTGGGTTTTTTTAATTATTATTAAACTGTGAATATTCACTCAAATAATAGAAAATATAATCAAATAAACATTAAGGTGCAGCATTTCGATGAACTGAAATAATCTGTATTTGAACTGTACTAGCACCTGAGCAGCCAGCTTGACATTAGGACTTGCTTGTCATTGTATTTTCATGTTTTTTTAAAGAAAGATGAACTTGTCCACATTGCTTGCCGAAAGGGCAGATCTGCTCAAACTAACAATGTCTCCTGCTGTGGAGAACACCCTCTCTTGGGACAGAGTTAGCAGACACAGCCAGGTAGCGCTTTGCTAACATGGCAACATAAGGATATTTGGCGTTTGTAATAGCTTTGGCTCGGTCTGAACTCTCTGCGAGTGGTGGAGGCTTACATGCTAGCGGGAGTTGGGTTTGCACTTCAGTCTTTTTTCTTTTGGTACCGGTGATATTCACGTTCGGGTGATGCCTTTTTCAAGAGTGTGCAAGTTTAATGTATTGCCAGCCGCGCAACCAATGTTAGTTGAACAATGCCGACAAACAGCTTTGGTTCGGTCCACCTGTCTTTGTCCCTCATCCTTGTACGTAACTGCGAAACCAAAATGTTCCCAAACCGGAGACTTCAATGATGCTGGAGGATTTTCTAGCTCAACTTTATCTGCGTTCATCATTTCGACAGTTCCTCAAATTACTGACTACATTTGAACGCATCCCTGTGACCAGCTCTCATAGTATGCCTCTCGTCCAATGAATTGACTTGCTCGCTCTATGACGCGTTGAACCCAATGTGAGCAAATGACTGAATGCTGCGACGCAGCACCTGAGATTACTTCCTAAAAGTTGTTCACGTTCTCAATTTTTTACGTTTAACGTTATATTCGTTCGGTACACTTCGGTACACACCTGTACCGAACCGAAGGGCCCGTGCCGAATAATTTCGGTACGTGTACCGTTACACCCCTAACTGCTAATACTACTACTACTACTACTACCACTACTAGTACAACAACAACAACAACTACTACCACCACCACTACTACCACTACTACTACTACTACTTACTAGTGTTGTCACGATACCAACATTTTGGTTTCGATACCGATACCAAGTCAAGAATTGCGATTCCGATTCTTTTTCGATACTTTTCTTTAAAAAAGGAAAACAGTCTTAAATGTAATTATTGTGCTTTATTTCACACCAGAACCAGAACACACATTTTTAAACAATGAGAACAATAAACAAAAATAAATGACAATAATTCGTATTAAATAAAATCATCTCAAACAACTTTTTTGTTTTATAAAATATACAGTAATATAAATAATTATTGACAAAATGTATATTGCAGATGTTATCATTGCCATTAATTGCCTCGTTTGTCACAAAAATAAATGACACTGGTTTGACTTAGATCTGAGGGCGTGGGCTTGAGCATGATGTAATTATGTTATCTATCACATTCGCTAACCTGTCGGTCTTTACATTCTTAAACAGCTCTGGATTCCGGTGCTTAGCCAAGTCTGATGTGTTGGCTCCCTTGGTTTGCAGGGATCTAAAACATGTCTCACAGACGGGCCTCGTGGTGTCCGTAGGCTTGCCCTCACTGTCAGAGATATCGCTCAAATACTTCCACATTTCGCTTATGGCGTCTTTTTTGTGAACAAGCCGAGGCGCAGCGGCAGTTGCACTCCCACTTGCAGCCATGCTTCTGGTTTTCTCACATGCTCTGGCAGCTAGCGCGTGCACGAGAGAGAGGGGAGGGACTTAGAGCGTGCTTGAGAGGGGCGGGACTTAGAGCGTGCTTGAGAGGGGAGGGACTTAGAGCGTGCTTGAGAGGGGCGGGACTGCAGGCACGGCTGCAGTGCAGGGAATGGAAGCAGAGCGCTGAACACACACGGCTCTTATTAAAACGGCGCTTTCTCACCGGAGTACTTTTCCCTGTCATTCTTAAAGTACCGATACTAATGAAACGGAGGAATCGTACCGTTTTTAACGGCAGGGTATCGCGGTACCTTTCAAGTATCGGTACACCGTGCAACACTACTACTTACACAACAATTACTATTAGTACAACTAACACCACTACTACTCATACAACTATTAATACAACTGTTAGAAAACTCTCCCTGGTCCCCGGCTTGAGCTTCAACCTCAGGATCCATGTATCTGTGATCCTCTCCAGAATGGAAGTAGTCATCACATACAGAGCATCAAGTAGTTCCTGAACAGTGTCCTTCACATGCTGATATCCAAGAGAGGGAGTTACACAGTCACAAGATGGAGGAACAGAAAGCAGTATTCAATGTTTACTTCAGATTAGCTCCACGTCAGAAATGAGCATGCTTGATGTCTCTCTCCATAGAGGCTGAATCATCATGTTAATCACATAGCTATCATATGCCTCAAACAGTCCTGATGCTCTTCTAGGTAATCACACATCCTGTCATGTTCACAGCTACAGTTGGGATACCTTTGTTATCATGTTACTCTGTATCTTAATAATGATCTGTATGTTGTCTGTGTTGCAGCCGTCATAGTCGGAGGAATCGATATGATGTCCCAGTCTCTGGTGCTGGCCAAAAAACCACACATTGTTATCGGTAAGAACTTTTGAGATCAATCCTATGCCGATATTTTTGCATATTTGTCACAAACTGTCCATTTAGGGGTGTATCAAATATTGTGAAGATTCATTCATAACACTGATTCTAACATTTCAATGCTGCGCAGCTTTCTTATTTTCTTCTCGGCAGAAGTAGTGGTTGTTTTTAGGTTCCAATGGTGTTGGAGGATTGTCTCACACTTACGAGGTCCAAATATTTGCAATAAGTCCCGAGTGCTTGTGAAGTCCAAAAGTTAAAAGAATGCATCAATCTAACAACAGCGTGAATTACATTTACTTCCCACTGAACATGTACAATTCTAAACACTATTATAGTTAATAACCTGATTTGTAAAACATTTAAAAAGTCGTAGAATATATTTCCAACAACGAGTTTTTTTATTTTGTATTTTTAGGGTGTGGCGTTGGGCTGCGTACATGTTTTAGGACTTGCGATATTAAGTAGGCAAATTAACTCAAACACGTCATGTTACAATTATTTTGCTGCTTGCTACAAAAGGAAAACTAGCGCGGCTCTCATGTCAGGGACGTACCTGAGTGAGTGACAGCAAACCACCAATCACAATCAAACCTCTAAAGCAAACGGACCCGGAGATTAAAGGTAAAAACAGACGTCTGTGACTAAAATCCTTCATCCGGTTAAATATAGTTTAAAAAATACCAAGTTCAAGAAAGGATGGTTTGCGGACAAAAAAAACGGTCTTTTCTTCAATTCCTGTATTTGTTCATATCGCAGGGGAAAATATCGCAATGTCAGTTTTTCCCAATATCGTGCAGCCCTAGTGTGGCGTCATGAGATGTGTTGCGTATGTCATCATAAACGTTCATTCCAAAATCTTGATTGAAGATCCGAATGGAAAATCTTTTTATCTTTATATTAAAACCGTCGTTTAATATATTTCAGCGTGTGTGTATATCTGCTCGTGCTGATCTTGTTGGCATTATATGTTTTAGTTGTTCCCCGCATTGTGGTGGTGAAGTGAATGTAATGTCTCCACAGCCACGCCCGGGCGGCTGATCGACCACATGGAGAACACGAAGGGTTTCTCTCTGAGAGCGCTGAAGTTCCTGGTGATGGACGAGGCCGACAGAATCCTCAACATGGACTTTGAGACCGAGGTGGGTGGAAATAAACTCTGCAGAATTGTAATAACGGTGGATATTAGTTAACCGTTTGTGTGTGCTGTAGGGGTGTAACGGTATTCGTTCGGCACAAGCAGTCACACGGCGAATACGCCTTTTTTTTAACGAGGTTTAAAAAGGTCTGTCATTCAGGGCAGCATCCACTACACTATATATAATCCAGGGGGCGGTATTGCGCCTAAAAGCTGTTTGCCAGCCGCCCTTAAACAACACATGAAGAACAAGAAGAAACACAACAACAAAACGAACAAAATACAAGAAGAAGAAAAGTTAGTATGGCGATTTCAGATAACACACAGGAGCTAGAACCCACCTGCTTCTTTTAAATCAGCTGTGTGGGAACATTTCGGGTTCCCTGTGGACTACAATAACGATGGAGTGTACGAGTGGTGGATCGGACGAGGACGGTGTGTCGGCGTTGTTCTACAGTGGTGCGGTATGCTAATGGAACACGCCAAACATGCTAAATCACATCAGAAGGCATCAGCCAGATTGGCCAATCACCGGAGCCCGAAAGACAGCAGCAGTTCAGCAGCTGATCCCCCGCTGTTTTTAATAAACCAATAGACATGAGAGCCTGAGACCAAAATAAATAACGGAAGCTTTTGGCTTATTATTTATGATGTAAGATTTTCAAGACATTCTTTTTAGCTTTACAGCTTGATGACCTTTTTGTTTGACAGCCATTATAGATAATCTGGCCATCTGAGTGTGTGTGGTTTGTTTTTAACTGTTTAATACAGTTCATTATTCAAAATGTCAGAGTTCTTTATTTTTAAACTGAAACTTGCTACTGTTCAAAAATAAATAACAACAAGACTTTTTTTTGCTTTTTCTTGTTGTACCGAACCGTAACTTCTGTGAACCGTTACACCCCTAGTGTCCTGTGTGCGTATTTAGCTGTGAACGTTGCAGCAACATGAATTAAATGTCTGACTCTGAATCTCAGGTGGATAAGATCTTGAAGGTGATTCCTAGAGAGAGGCACACCTACCTGTTCTCTGCCACCATGACCAAAAAGGTAGGAAGCACTTCTCAAGTCTCCCTCTCTGTTCTCTCTGCATGTAGTGTTCTTAGTCCTTCTGGAAAACATGAAGTGGCACCAGAGCCTTTTCTCTTGCTGTGAATGTTTCTCAACTTTGGTTCCAGGTCCAAAAGCTCCAGAGAGCCGCTCTGAAGGATCCTGTGAAGTGTGCCGTGTCCACCAAATACTCCACCGTAGATAAACTGCAGCAGTACTACATCTTCATACCATCCAAGTACAAGGTAGGGCTCGTTATTCACACGCTTCAATGTTTCAAATATCTCTTCCTGTGTGCATCATGTATAATGCTGGAGTGTGTGTGTGTGTGTGTGTTGCAGGACTGTTACCTGGTGTCCATTCTGAACGAGCTGGCAGGAAACTCCTTTATGATTTTCTGCAGCACGTGTAACAACGCCCAGCGGGTGGCGCTGCTGTTGAGGAACCTCGGCATCACTGCCATCCCTCTCCACGGCCAGATGAGTCAGGTAGAGGCACACGCACACACACACACACACACACATGCCAGTGTTCATTTCGTCAACAAAAACTATGACGAAAAATGTTCGGCAACGTACTTTTTGTACACGACTAAGACGAGACGATGACGAGCTAAAAATAGATTCTTGATAATAAAAACTGACGAAATGTATATTTATTTTTCGTAGACGAGACAAAGGTGTTAAAGGTGTTAATGGTGGAATATCGGACATTCAAAATACAGGGTATTTTCCCCCAAGTGTCTTGTCTGTCAAAATGCATCTTACGTTTCTAACTTGCAATATCATTATATCCGCTCTCTTCACTCCAGAAGAGCGATCTCTCTCTCTCTGTGTGTGCGGGGGGCGGGGCCTAACTCTCTCTCCCCCTCTGTGTGCGGGGGGCGGGGCCTAACTCTCTCTCTCTCCCTCTGTGTGCGGGGGGTGGGGCCTAACTCTCTCTCTGTGTGTGCGGGGGGCGGGGCCTAACTCTCTCTCCCCCTCTGTGTGCGGGGCCTAACTCTCTCTCTCTCTCCCTCTGTGTGCGGGGGGTGGGGCCTAACTCTCTCTCTCCCTCTGTGTGCGGGGGGCGGGGCCTAACTCTCTCTCTCCCTCTGTGTGCGGGGGGCGGGGCCTAACAGACACGCTGCAGCGCCGTGCACATAGATATTTAAGAGTAGTAGTACCGTTAAAAGCCTTAACGATACCCATCCCTAGAGAGAACCCTTGAAATATTGCTTTAGGAATTTCAACACTTGATAAAGTCACCTTGATTCCAATTTCAGATTCCTGTGTTTTCCCAACTGAATTAGTTTAAAGAGAGAAAACATGTTGACTAAAAGTTGACTAAAATGTCATGTTTTTTCATCGACTAAAACTATGAAGGATAAAAAGGACTGAAATGTGACTAAAACTAATAACCATTTTCGTCGAAAGACTAAATCAAAAATAGCTGGCAAAATTAACACTGACGCACACACACACACACACACACACACACACACACACACACACTCTGAGGTTGCTTATCGAATAGTTCTTTCCCACCTAGAGAATTCAAACAGCTTTCAAAGATGCAGTAGCTACAGTGTAGATATGGTAATGAACATCTGAAGTCTCAGGCTCCTCCAACAGAGCAGCATAAATATATATATATATATATATATTCAGAACTGAATACAATAAGCTAAACGTTGCAGAGGATGTCGTGAGTGACCGAGTGAAAGCAGGAGTCAGTCTTCATGTAAATAGAATCAGATAAAGCTCTTATCAAG
Organism: Gymnodraco acuticeps; assembly: GCF_902827175.1. Lineage (NCBI taxonomy): Eukaryota > Metazoa > Chordata > Actinopteri > Perciformes > Bathydraconidae > Gymnodraco > Gymnodraco acuticeps. The sequence goes on from NW_022991716.1 coordinate 82,612, forward strand.
GTGGGCACTTGGGTACTATTTCCCTCTGTTAGGAACCTTGTTTAGCTTCACTTACTACACAGTGAGGAACCACATTGGTGCATAGTGGTGTGTCCTTTGTGTCCTTTGTGAGATGTGTACATTTTGGAATGTTTATTTTTAATCTTTAAATGTTTATTGTACAATGCCGTGTCTTTTTATGCTGCTCCAATGCAACAAAGTCTCAAATTGGGATCAATAAAGTACTTATCTTATTTAGTGATGTCAGTAGTGTATTGACCCCTTATTCACTCCCTGGTTCTCCCCTCAGAACAAACGTCTGGGATCTCTGAACAAGTTCAAGTCCAAGTCTCGCTCGGTGCTGCTGGCGACCGACGTGGCGTCCCGAGGTCTCGACATCCCTCACGTCGACTGCGTCATCAACTACGACATCCCCACACACTCCAAGGTACCTGAAGAACACACACTGATGATTTAGGAGCTGGTGTCCTTTCATTATAAAGGTCACCTATTATACAAAATCCACTTCTTCATGTCTCTTCTACCTCAACATGTGTCCCCTCTTCTTCATGTCTCTTCTACATCAACATGTGTCCCCTCTTCTCCATGTCTCTTCTACATCAACATGTGTCCCCTCTTCTTCATGTCTCTTCTACATCAACATGTGTCCCCTCTTCTTCATGTCTCTTCTTCATCAACATGTGTCCCCTCTTCTTCATGTCTCCTCTACATCAACATGTGTCCCCTCTTCTTCATGTCTCCTCTACATCAACATGTGTCCCCTCTTCTTCATGTCTCTTCTACATCAACATGTGTCCCCTCTTCTTCATGTCTCTTCTTCATCAACATGTGTCCCCTCTTCTTCATGTCTCTTCTACATCAACACGTGTCCCCTCTTCTTCATGTCTCTTCTACATCAACATGTGTCCCCTCTTCTCCATGTCTCTTCTACATCAACATGTGTCCCCTCTTCTTCATGTCTCTTCTACATCAACATGTGTCCCCTCTTCTTCATGTCTCTTCTACATCAACATGTGTCCTCTCTTCTTCATGTCTCTTCTACATCAACATGTGTCCCCTCTTCTTCATGTCTCTTCTACATCAACATGTGTCCCCTCTTCTTCATGTCTCTTCTACATCAACATGTGTCCTCTGTTCTTCATGTCTCTTCTACATCAACATGTGTCCCCTCTTCTTCATGTCTCTTCTACATCAACATGTGTCCCCTCTTCTTCATGTCTCTTCTACATCAACATGTGTCCTCTCTTCTTCATGTCTCTTCTACATCAACATGTGTCCCCTCTTCTTCACGTCTCTTCTACATCAACATGTGTCCCCTCTTCTTCACGTCTCTTCTACATCAACATGTGTCCCCTCTTCTTCATGTCTCTTCTACATCAACATGTGTCCCCTCTTCTTCATGTCTCTTCTACATCAACATGTGTCCCCTCTTCTCCATGTCTCTTCTACATCAACATGTGTCCCCTCTTCTTCATGTCTCTTCTACATCAACATGTGTCCCCTCTTCTTCATGTCTCTTCTTCATCAACATGTGTCCCCTCTTCTTCATGTCTCCTCTACATCAACATGTGTCCCCTCTTCTTCATGTCTCCTCTACATCAACATGTGTCCCCTCTTCTTCATGTCTCTTCTACATCAACATGTGTCCCCTCTTCTTCATGTCTCTTCTTCATCAACATGTGTCCCCTCTTCTTCATGTCTCCTCTACATCAACATGTGTCCCCTCTTCTTCATGTCTCCTCTACATCAACATGTGTCCCCTCTTCTTCATGTCTCTTCTACATCAACATGTGTCCCCTCTTCTTCATGTCTCTTCTACATCAACATGTGTCCCCTCTTCTTCATGTCTCTTCTACATCAACATGTGTCCCCCTCTTCTTCATGTCTCTTCTTCATCAACATGTGTCCCCTCTTCTTCATGTCTCCTCTACATCAACATGTGTCCCCTCTTCTTCATGTCTCCTCTACATCAACATGTGTCCCCTCTTCTTCATGTCTCTTCTTCATCAACATGTGTCCCCTCTTCTACATGTCTCCTCTACATCAACATGTGTCCCCTCTTCTTCATGTCTCTTCTACATCAACATGTGTCCCCTCTTCTTCATGTCTCCTCTACATCAACATGTGTCCCCTCTTCTTCATGTCTCTTCTACAATCAACATGTGTCCCCTCTTCTTCATGTCTCCTCTACATCAACATGTGTCCCCTCTTCTTCATGTCTCCTCTACATCAACATGTGTCCCCTCTTCTTCATGTCTCTTCTACATCAACATGTGTCCCCTCTTCTTCATGTCTCTTCTACATCAACATGTGTCCCCCTCTTCTTCATGTCTCTTCTACATCAACATGTGTCCCCTCTTCTTCATGTCTCTTCTACATCAACATGTGTCCCCTCTTCTTCATGTCTCTTCTACATCAACATGTGTCCCCTCTTCTTCATGTCTCTTCTACATCAACATGTGTCCCCTCTTCTTCATGTCTCTTCTACATCAACATGTGTCCCCTCTTCTTCATGTCTCTTCTACATCAACATGTGTCCCCTCTTCTCATGTCTCTTCTACATCAACATGTGTCCCCTCTTCTTCATGTCTCTTCTACATCAACATGTGTCCCCTCTTCTTCATGTCTCTTCTACATCAACATGTGTCCCCTCTTCTTCATGTCTCTTCTACATCAACACGTGTCCCCTCTTCTTCATGTCTCTTCTTCATCAACATGTGTCCCCTCTTCTTCATGTCTCCTCTACATCAACATGTGTCCCCTCTTCTTCATGTCTCCTCTACATCAACATGTGTCCCCTCTTCTTCATGTCTCTTCTACATCAACATGTGTCCCCTCTTCTTCATGTCTCTTCTACATCAACACGTGTCCCCTCTTCTTCATGTCTCTTCTTCATCAACATGTGTCCCCTCTTCTTCATGTCTCCTCTACATCAACATGTGTCCCCTCTTCTTCATGTCTCCTCTACATCAACATGTGTCCCCTCTTCTTCATGTCTCTTCTACATCAACATGTGTCCCCTCTTCTTCATGTCCTTCTTCATCACATGGTCCCCTCTTCTTATGTCTCCTCTACATCAACAAGTGTCCCCTCTTCTTCATGTCTCCTCTACATCAACATGTGTCCCCTCTTCTTCATGTCTCTCTTCATCAACATGTGTCCCCTCTTCTTCATGTCTCTTCTACATCAACATGTGTCCCCTCTTCTTCATGTCTCTTCTACATCAACATGTGTCCCCTCTTCTTCATGTCTCCTTCTACATCAACATGTTGTCCCCTCTTCTTCATGTCTCTTCTACATCAACATGTGTCCCCTCTTCTTCATGTCTCCTCTACATCAACATGTGTCCCCTCTTCTTCATGTCTCCTTCTACATCAACATGTGTCCCCTCTTCTTCATGTCTCCTTCTACATCAACATGTGTCCCCTCTTCTTCATGTCTCCTCTACATCAACATGTGTCCCCTCTTCTTCATGTCTCCTTCTACATCAACATGTGTCCCATCTTCTTCATGTCTCCTCTACATCAACATGTGTCCCCTCTTCTTCATGTCTCTTCTACATCAACATGTGTCCCCTCTTCTTCATGTCTCTTCTACATCAACATGTGTCCCCTCTTCTTCATGTCTCCTTCTACATCAACATGTGTCCCCTCTTCTTTCATGTCTCCTCTACATCAACATGTGTCCCCTCTTCTTCATGTCTCTTCTACATCAACATGTGTCCCCTCTTCTTCATGTCTCCTTCTACATCAACATGTGTCCCCTCTTCTTCATGTCTCTTCTACATCAACATGTGTCCCCTCTTCTTCATGTCTCTTCTACATCAACATGTGTCCCCTCTTCTCATGTCTCTTCTACATCAAACAGTAGTCCCCTCTTCTTCATGTCTCCTTCTACATCAACATGTGTCCCCTCTTCTTCATGTCTCTTCTACATCAACATGTGTCCCCTCTTCTTCATGTCTCTTCTACATCAACATGTGTCCCCTCTTCTTCATGTCTCTTCTACATCAACATGTGTCCCCTCTTCTTCATGTCTCTTCTACATCAACATGTGTCCCCTCTTCTTCATGTCCTCTTCTACATCAACATGTGTCCCCTCTTCTTCACGTCTCTTTCTACATCAACATGTGTCCCCTCTTCTTCATGTCTCTTTCTACATCAACATGTGTCCCCTCTTCTTCAGTCTCTTCTACATCAACATGTGTCCCCTCTTCTTCATGGTCTTTCTACATCAACATGTGTCCCCTCTTCTTCATGTCTCTTCTTACCTCAACATGTGTCCCCTCTTCTCCATGTATCCTCTCTCCCTCAACATTGTGTCCCCCTCTTCTACATGTCTCCTCTACATCAACATGTGTCCCCTCTTCTTCATGTCTCCTCTACATAAACATGTGTCCCCTCTTCTCATGTCTCTTCTACATCAACCATGGTGTCCCCTCTTCTTCATGTCTCTTCTACATCAACATGTGTCCCCTCTTCTTCATGTCTCTTCTACATCAACATGTGTCCCCTCTTCTTCATGTCTCTTCTACATCAACATGTGTCCCCTCTTCATGTCTCTTCTACATCAACATGTGTCCCCCTCTTCTTCATGTCTCTTCTACATCAACATGTGTCCCCTCTTCTTCATGTCTCTTCTACATCAGCATGTGTCCCCTCTTCTTCATGTCTCTTCTACATCAACATGTGTCCCCTCTTCTTCATGTCTCTTCTACATCAAGCATGTGTCCCCTCTTCTTCATGTCTCTTCTACATCAACATGTGTCCCCTCTTCTTCATGTCTCTTCTACATCAACATGTGTCCCCTCTTCTTCATGTCTCTTCTACATCAACATGTGTCCCCTCTTCTTCATGTCTCTTCTACATCAACATGTGTCCCCTCTTCTTCATGTCTCTTCTACATCAACATGTGTCCCCTCTTCTTCGTGTCTCTTCTACATCAACATGTGTCCCCCTCTTCTTCGTGTCTCTTCTACATCAACATGGTCCCCTCTTCTTCATGTCTCTTCTACATCAACATGTGTCCCCTCTTCTTCATGTCTCTTCTACATCAACATGTGTCCCCTCTTCTTCATGTCTCTTCTACATCAACATGTGTCCCCTCTTCTTCATGTCTCTTCTACATCAACATGTGTCCCCTCTTCTCATGTCTCTTCTACATCAAACATGTGTCCCCTCTTCTTCATGTCTCTTCTACATCAACAGTGTCCCCTCTTCTTCATGTCTCTTCTACATCAACATGTGTCCCCTCTTCTTCAGTCTCTTCTACATCAACATGTGTCCCCTCTTCTTCACGTCCTCTTCTACATCAACATGTGTCCCTCTTCTTCATGTCTCTTTTACATCAACATGTGTCCCCTCTTCTTCATGTCTCTTCTACATCAACATGTGTCCCCTCTTCTCCATGTCTCTTCTACATCAACATGTGTCCCCTCTTCTTCATGTCTCTTCTACATCAACATGTGTCCTCTCTTCATGTCTTCTTCTACATCAACATGTGTCCCTCTTCTTCATGTCCTCTTCAACATGTGTCCCCTCTTCTTCATGTCTCTTCTACATCAACATGTGTCCCCTCTTCTTCATGTCTCTTCTACATCAACATGTGTCCTCTGTTCTCATGTCTCTTCTACATCAACATGTGTCCCCTCTTCTTCATGTCTCTTCTACATCAACATGTGTCCCCTCTTCTTCATGTCTCTTCTACATCAACATGTGTCCTCTCTTCTTCATGTCTCTTCTACATCAACATGTGTCCCCTCTTCTTCACGTCTCTTCTACATCAACATGTGTCCCCTCTTCTTCACGTCTCTTCTACATCAACATGTGTCCCCTCTTCTTCATGTCTCTTCTACATCAACATGTGTCCCCTCTTCTTCACGTCTCTTCTACATCAACATGTGTCCCCTCTTCTTCATGTCTCTTCTACATCAACATGTGTCCCCTGTTCTTCATGTCTCTTCTACATCAACATGTGTCCCTTCTTCTTCATGTCTCTTCTTCATCAACATGTGTCCCCTCTTCTTCACGTCTCTTCTACATCAACATGTGTCCCTTCTTCTTCATGTCTCTTCTACATCAACATGTGTCCCCTCTTCTCCATGTCTCTTCTACATCATGTGTCCCCTCTTCTCCATGTCTCTTCTACATCAACATGTGTCCCCTCTTCTTCATGTCTCTTCTACATCAACACGTGTCCCCTCTTCTTCATGTCTCTTCTACATCAACATGTGTCCCCTCTTCTTCACGTCTCTTCTACATCAACATGTGTCCCCTCTTCTTCATGTCTCTTCTACATCAACACGTGTCCCCTCTTCTTCATGTCTCTTCTACATCAACATGTGTCCCCTCTTCTTCATGTCTCTTCTACATCAACATGTGTCCCCCTCTTCTTCATGTCTCTTCTACATCAACATGTGTCCCCTCTTCTTCATGTCTCTTCTACATCAACATGTGTCCCCTCTTCTTCATGTCTCTTCTACATCAACATGTGTCCCCTCTTCTTCATGTCTCTTCTACATCAACATGTGTCCCCTCTTCTTCATGTCTCTTCTACATCAACATGTGTCCCCTCTTCTTCATGTCTCTTCTACATCAACACGTGTCCCCTCTTCTTCATGTCTCTTCTACATCAACACGTGTCCCCTCTTCTTCATGTCTCTTCTACATCAACATGTGTCCCCTCTTCTTCACGTCTCTTCTACATCAACATGTGTCCCCCTCTTCTTCATGTCTCTTCTACATCAACACGTGTCCCCTCTTCTTCATGTCTCTTCTACATCAACATGTGTCCCCTCTTCTTCATGTCTCTTCTACATCAACATGTGTCCCCTCTTCTTCATGTCTCTTCTACATCAACATGTGTCCCCTCTTCTTCATGTCTCTTCCACATCAAACATGTGTCCCCTCTTCATCATGTCTCTTCTACATCAACATGTGTCCCCTCTTCTTCATGTCTCTTCTACATCAACATGTGTCCCCTCTTCTTCATGTCTCTTCTACATCAACATGTGTCCCCTCTTCTTCATGTCTCTTCTACATCAACACGTGTCCCCTCTTCTTTCATGTCTCTTCTACATCAACATGTGTCCCCTCTTCTTCATGTCTCTTCTACATCAACATGTGTCCCCTCTTCTTCATGTCTCCTCTACATCAACATGTGTTCCCCTCTTCTTCATGTCTCTTCTACATCAACATGTGTCCCCTCTTCTTCATGTCTCTTCTACATCAACATGTGTCCCCTCTTCTTCATGTCTCTTCTACATCAACATGTGTCCCCTCTTCTTCATGTCTCTTCTACATCAACATGTGTCCCCTCTTCCTCATGTCTCTTCTACATCAACATGTGTCCCCTCTTCTTCATGTCTCTTCTACATCAACATGTGTCCCCTCTGTGGAAAGAGACTCTGAAAGTTTCAGGAACAAAGTTTCTCTCTCTTTTTGATCCATTTCTATAAAAACCTGTCTGAAAATGAGCTGATCAGATTTTGGCCACTTTATGATGTCATAACGATGTTTTGTCTTGTGTAACCATTAGCCAATCAGCAACCAAGGTAACCCCCCCCCCCCCACACCTTATCACCTGAATCTCCTCTAGAGCTCCATTGAGTTCTTTGTAACCAAATGTCTCTCAGAGCGGCGTGGGGAGGGGCTCCTTATTTTTCATCTAAAGTAACCGACAGAGAATCAGCACTTTGGAAACAGGGCTGAAACAGAGGGGATTATGGGTAATGCTGCAATGATCTGTTTGGTGTTTCAGCCAATCAGAGACAGGCTCTGGATATATCTGAGACCTGTGATATATTGATGAAGAAGAGGACAATAGGAGACCTTTTGGAGGAGAAGCAGCGTTCAGTTATTCTGCTCCAAATATCTGGAACTAACCTGCCGGTCCGCTGCAACTCTGACTGCTTTTAAACCCAGGCTTTTCTTTTCGCCACTGTTTTTAATTGAACTATTAACGTCTCTACTGCACTACTGTAACTTTTATTCATGTCATTTCTTTTAATGTTTATTTTATTTTTCCGTTTTAATGACTGTTTTTAAATGTCTTTCATCTTTGTTTGAGTTGCCTTGTGTTGAAAGGTGCTGTATGAATAAACATGCCTTGCCTTTGATGGCTGTGTCCTCAGGACTACATCCACAGAGTGGGGCGGACAGCCAGAGCCGGGCGCTCCGGGAAATCCATCACCTTCGTCACTCAGTAAGGAACTTGGATGTGTTTTGTTACAGTATCTCGTGTTGAGGCTAAAGATGGCTCCTGTATTAATATAATGGTAAAGAAGCTGCTTTTAGTTTGTAGTCTCCTCACAAAGGGAACAAGCTTCCAGAAAACCTGAAGTCTTCACCAACGCTGAGTTAGAAACAAAACACATCTGCTTACCCAGAAGCCTTTTAACTTGTTTTAGCACCTGCTGTATTTACAATGCTGTTTTGAAACTATTCTGTATCTCTCTTATGCATGGTTTTATGAATCTGTTGTTCCATTGTGTTTATTTATTGTGTTCCTTTCCGTTGTCTTCTTATTAAGCGTTGATGTAAATGACTTTGAATTGCCTCTGTCTGAAAATGTGCCTTACCTAAAGTGACTGTTCTGTTATCTTAGATACGACGTGGAGCTTTTCCAGCGGATCGAGACCCTGATAGCGAAGAAGCTCCCGGCGTTCCCGACGCAGGAGGACGAGGTGATGATGCTGGTGGAGCGGGTCAGCGAGGCCCAGAGGTTCGCCCGGCTGGTGAGTCCGCTCTCAGAAATCACTTCAAACAGTCATTCAGACTAGCTGCACCTTTACCAGCTTTGAGAACACTTTCATGATCAATCATTATAAAACATATATATATATTATTCTGAAATGGACCAATCTGCACAACGACTACTTTTACTGTCTTTCACTATATTTTGATGAGAATACTTTTCTACTTTCACTTGAGGAACATTTTGAATGCAGGACTTTTACTGTAACAGAGTATTCCTACACTCTGGTACTTCTACTTTTACTCAAGTACAAGATCTGAGTACTTCTACTTTAACTCAAGTACAAGATCTGAGTACTTCTACTTTTACTCAAGTACAAGATCTGAGTACTTCTACTTTTACTCAAGTACGAGACCTGAGTACTTCTACTTTTACTCAAGTACAAGATCTGAGTACTTCTACTTTAACTCAAGTACGAGACCTGAGTACTTCTACTTTTACTCAAGTACAAGACCTGAGTACTTCTACTTTTACTACAAGATCTGAGTACTTCTACTTTTACTCAAGTACAAGATCCGAGTACTTCTTCTTTTACTCAAGTACAAGATCTGAGTACTTCTACTTTAACTCAAGTACAAGATCCGAGTACTTCTTCTTTTACTCAAGTACAAGATCTGAGTACTTCTACTTTTACTCAAGTACAAGATCTGAGTACTTCTACTTTCACTCAAGAACAAGATCTGAGTACTTCTACTTTTACTCAAGTACAAGACCTGAGTACTTCTACTTTTACTCAAGTACAAGATCTGAGTACTTCTACTTTTACTCAAGTACGAGACCTGAGTACTTCTACTTTTACTCAAGTACAAGATCTGAGTACTTCTACTTTAACTCAAGTACGAGACCTGAGTACTTCTACTTTTACTCAAGTACAAGACCTGAGTACTTCTACTTTTACTACAAGATCTGAGTACTTCTACTTTAACTCAAGTACGAGACCTGAGTACTTCTACTTTACTCAAGTACAAGACCTGAGTACTTCTACTTTTACTACAAGATCTGAGTACTTCTACTTTAACTCAAGTACAAGATCTGAGTACTTCTACTTTTACTCAAGTACAAGATCTGAGTACTTCTACTTTTACTCAAGTACAACATCAGAGTACTTCTACTTTGACTAAAGAACATCAGAGTACTTCTACTTTGACTAAAGAACATCAGAGTACTTCTACTTTGACTAAAGAACATCAGAGTACTTCTACTTTGACTAAAGAACATCAGAGTACTTCTACGCCCTCTGGTTGATGGGATGTTTTGTACTAGGGCTGCAACTAAACATTGTTTTCAGTGTTGATTCATTCATTCATTAATCTTTTAAAAAGATATAATGCAATGATACTATAAGTGGGTTTGTTTGTAGGCACATGGGAGTTATTGTAGTGTTTCTTCCTGTGGTATCAAAATGTTCTTGGTACTAGGAATGCAACTAAAGCATATTTCCAGTTTTGATTAATCTCTCAATAAGATTTTGATGTTTCTGAATTAATTCGATTTTGATGTTTTTCTTCTTCTGGGAACCACTTTAATAAAATATGCACGACAGATGTTTATTGTAATTTGAAAAAGTGGGTTTATTTGTAAGTACATACATGTATTTGTGTACAGAAAAAAATCCACCAAACAATAATAACTGAAAAATGAAACTGGTCTTCTTCAGGAAATGAAGGAGCAAGGCGAGAAAAGGAAACGGCCGAGAGGAGGAGACCCGGACAACGACGACACAGAACAAGCCAGCGGAGTGAGGAAGAAAGTGAGAGGAGGAGGGGATGGAGGAGGAAGAGGAAGAGGAGGAGTAGGAAGAGGAGGGGGGGATGGAGGAGGAAGCATGAAGAAGAGAGGAGCAGCAGCCTGGAGGGGGGGGGGCCGCTGAAGCCTCCTACATTAACAGACTGTAAATAACAATACGACGCTTTTTTCATCCACGGTATGTTTCCCAGCATTTAGTATGGATGCTATTTAATTACAGACGACCTGCTTCCCGTGTTATGAGATTCCCCATTTGTAATAAAATCCCTGTTAAAAACATTTAGAGTTGTGTATTATTGAGATTATTGTGTATAAAATACTGCAGTTGCAGCTTTCAGAGACAAGAGGGCGGTGTTACTGCAGGAGAAGGGAATGATGTCTCTTCATTGAGAACGGGATAAAGAGACATGGTTTTTTATAGTTACTATTCAACTAATTCAATCCATACAGAAAGAAGTAAGAATATAACTTAGTTAAAACAGGAGGGAATAAAAGATACAAAATAATCCTATTACTTAGAGCTCAAATATTGAAAAAATACTTGGAACATATAAATACACTTCAAAACGTTAAAATCAATTCAGAAATCTAAATTTGCTTTCAAGGTAAGAATTGAACGACATGTAAAGGAGCTGGTTTTAAGTCATGCAAGTTCTGATGTGATTAGATTTATTTAACATATATAATACAAACATTAAACATGAGAATTATTATACAATACAAAATGAAGCCGTGTCAAATTGATATAAAAAAACATTACTGATTCTAAGTTCATTTACAGATAACACATTGTACTGTTTAACCCTTTATATTCATGTTTAAATAGGGTTATGTGATCTGTGTGAGTACTTCTATGTCATATGTATATGTCTTTTGATATTTATATGTGAAGAACTATGAGGTAAAATAATAATATTCTGCAGCGATAATACACCTTACTACCTATTTAAAAGGCATGCAATAAACCGTTGAAATATTGATGTGTTTTGCATGCCTTTTAATTACGTTAATGCATTTCATTTAGCTGGCGCTTCTATCCAACCTACAATAAGTGCTTGATCTTTGAGGATACATATTTTAAAAAGCAAGAGTCATATACCAAACCTTCAATGGCCTGCAGCAGTACTTGCTCAAGGGCACCACGGCAGGTGGTTGTCGAAAACCCTGCTTTCACTGAGCTTTCGTTAGAAATGTTTACGCATTGTCTCTACAGCCTTTACAATGGCAGGAACTGTCCATGTATTCATTGCTTTGGGACGGCTTCATTCTTAACTCGTCTTTCTTGTAGCGGAAACAAAGTTTTCTAAGAATAACAAAGTAAATAGCATGTTTTTTAAATGGCTAAAAACGCACAGGAAAAACTGGGGTTTAACGAAAAACAAGTTGAAATAGTGGCTTTGTCTTTCAAATATGTATTGCTTTGTACTGGCTTAACTCTTCTTTCTTGTACTGGAAAAAACAATTTTTTACCATTTCACTACAACGCGAAAAAAACAACTTTGAATAGAAAACACGGTAAACCAAGGTAACAAATAGTGATGATTAAGGCACTGTTGGCGTACTGTAAAACACGCGGAAAAAACGGGTTCTAACTTAAAAACATGTCAAAATAGTGATGAATAAGGCACTGTTGGCGTACTGTAAAAAGCGCAAAAAAAACAGGTGTTTAACAAAAAAACGTGTCAAAATAGTGATTATGGCAGTGTTGGCTGTTGGCTTCCGTAAACGCCAGAAAAAAACGGGTGTTGAACTAAAAAACGTGTAAAAAATAGTTTATATATAATAATAGTTAATAATAATAATACATTGCATTTATATATCGCTTTTCCTAGTGCTCAAAGAAGCTTTACATACAAACAGAAACAGTACGAAGATGGCACGGCTTTATGGCATGGTTGGCCGTCCATACCTCTGCGGTGCAGGGTTTAGGGGGGCAGTGTGGAGGCAGGTCTGCTGCTGCATACCGAAGCCCCGCTAAATGCATCTCATTGAGAGGAGAGGAGCTGAACGCTGCACAGGGACATAACAGGACAGCAGATTACACCAGGTGAGCCATTCCTGCAAATGACCTGCACCATTTGACCTCCTTTTCGTGTTCATCTTAAGGATATTATGTTGCGTTGTTGGAGAAGCCTTGGATTTACGATGTGCATTGCCAAAAACTACACTGCAGCTATTGTGCACATGGGAAATAAAGCCTTTGAATGTTACATTATTGTGTCCACCGCAAGGACAGGAGTACAGCCTCACTGCGGGGCAAATGAGGAAAATACACTTTACAAAAATATGTATTACAAACTTTATTCTGACACTATTTAGGTGACGTAGTGAGTTAACAACCCACTGTTTTAATATGAGGTGGTCCACATAATATCCCACCTAACTCGTAAAAGTTAACATAAGTTAAGCTATTTAGCTGTTAAGTAAGCTCTATTTGTACATTTTTCTGTGGCTAAACAATGTATTTATGTGTCTAAAGTTAACGTTTGTGTTTATTCATTGTGTTTATCGTGGACTTGCCATTGCGCAGTCTCCACCTGTCACGATATGTGGTTATTATCCTAACGACGGGTATATGTGTTATTATTTTAAATACCGCGAGATGTTATGATATAAGGGGTTTGATGTGTGGTGATAGCGGTGCAGCCTACGCACTATGCGCATTGTGCAGATTGAGTGAGAACAGGGAGAAAATAATGAAGTACATTTACTCAAGTTCTGTATTCAAGGACAATGTTCAGGTACTAGTATTTCAATGGTATACTTCTACTCAAAGGTGGAAGAAGTAATCAGATTATTTGATTAAGTCTTAAGTATAAATTCTGCAGTAAAAATACTGAAAAACAAATAAGAAAAAAGAATATTTAAAAAAAAAAGAAAGATATTACATTTTTTATTATAAAATATATTTAAATGAAAAAATAAGAAGATATGTTTAAAATACATTTGAATATTACAAAATTATTAAAAGTATTTTCAAATATAAAAATAAATGTTTTTACAGAAATGTATATACAAAAACTTAGTGTTAAATATTTTTTCAGTTTTAAAACCCAAACGATCAATATAGAAAATGGTCTTTATAGAAATTGCTCCTGAAAGTAACCCCTAGTTGCAGCCCTCATGAACCCCGCTCCTCTTGCTGTCCCAGGTGTCCAAATAATGTACATTCACTCAAGTTCTGTATTTAAGTACAATGTTCAGGTACTTTATACTTAGTCTACTCAGAGGTGGAAGAAGTACTGAGATTATTTACTTAAGTAAAAGTATCAATACTGCAGTAAAAATACTCAAAAACAAATAAATAAGAAAAAATCATATATATATATATGCATAAAAAAACGATTTAAAATATAATATTATAAAATATATTTAAATGAAAAAATAAGAAGATATGATTAAAATAAAATGTAATATATATATATATATATATATATATATATATATATATTAAAAAAAAGGAAAAATAAAACTTATTTAAAAAAAAATCAATCTAGAAAAATAATAATCAAAGAAATTGCATCTGAAAATTGTAATTTTTGTCTGTTTTATATTCAAATAAGTATCTTTGGGTTTTTAAATAAATATGCAATTCCAAAAATAAATAAAAATATGAAGAAATAAGAAGAAATGTTTTACAGAAATGTAAAGTGTTTAAGTGTTTTAAAACCCAAACAATCAATCTAGAAAATAATCTTGAAAGAAATTGCTCCTGAAAGTGACCCCTAGTTGCAGCCCTCATGAACCCCGCTCCTCTTTCTGTCCCAGGTGTCCACGTTGCTCTGGTAAAAGAAGATGTCTCAACGGAGTGGACAGGAGGACCCGGAGCGGTACCTGTTTGTGGACCGGGCCGTCGTCTACAACCCGGCCACGCAGGCTGACTGGACGGCCAAGAAGCTAGTCTGGATTCCCTCAGAGCGCCATGGCTTCGAGGCCGCCGGCATCAGGGAGGAGCGCGGAGAGGAGGTGCAGCTGGAGCTGGCCGAGAACGGAAAGAAGGTCGTGGTCAACAAGGACGACATCCAGAAGATGAACCCGCCTAAATTCAGCAAAGTGGAGGACATGGCGGAGCTCACCTGTCTGAACGAGGCGTCGGTGCTGAACAACCTGAAGGAGAGATACTACTCGGGACTCATTTACGTGAGTGACTCAGAAACCTTATGTACTGTTGAGATGGTCAGTGACTGTGAAGGAAGTTAAAGTAGAGACACTACATACTGATATACACCTGAACATTAGCAGGAGAGGACTCTTTAAAGTAGAGACACTACATACTGATATACACCTGAACATCAGCAGGAGAGGACTCTTTAAAGTAGAGACACTACATACTGATATACACCTGAACATCAGCAGGAGAGGACTCTTTAAAGTAGAGACACTACATACTGATATACACCTGAAACATCAGCAGGAGAGGACTCTTTAAAGTAGAGACACTACATACTGATATACACCTGAACATCAGCAGGAGAGGACTCTTTAAAGTAGAGACACTACATACTGATATACACCTGAACATCAGCAGGAGAGGACTCTTTAAAGTAGAGACACTACATACTGATATACACCTGAACATCAGCAGGAGAGGACTCTTTAAAGTAGAGACACTACATACTGATATACACCTGAACATCAGCAGGAGAGGACTCTTTAAAGTAGAGACACTACATACTGATATACACCTGAACATCAGCAGGAGAGGACTCTTTAAAGTAGAGACACTACTGATATACACCTGAACATCAGCAGGAGAGGACTCTTTAAAGTAGAGACTCTACATACTGATATGCACCTGAACATCAGCAGGAGAGGACTCTTTAAAGTAGATACACTACATACTGATATACACCTGAACATCAGCAGGAGAGGACTCTTTAAAGTAGAGACTCTACATACTGATATACACCTGAACATCTGCAGGAGAGGACTCTTTAAAGTAGAGACACTACATACTGATATACACCTGAACATCAGCAGGAGGAGGACTCTTTAAAGTAGAGACACTACATACTGATATACACCTGAACATCAGCAGGAGAGGACTCTTTAAAGTAGAGACACTAGATACTGATATACACCTGAACATCAGCAGGAGAGGACTCTTTAAAGCAGAGACACTACATACTGATATACACCTGAACATCAGCAGGAGAGGACTCTTTAAAGTAGAGACACTACATACTGATATACACCTGAACATCATCAGGAGAGGACTTTCTTTTTTAAACCTGTTGTAATATATATTGGATGATTTTACTTTTTGTGATGACTAACCTTTAATCTCCCATAATCCTCACCGCTGTAGATTGAATCCTAGTTGTTATAATTGAAATTAGCATTTTGTCAGAGCAACCAGACTTCATTTAAAGACGTGGTTGCTGCTCTACCTCTGTGTTGATCCTTTGGGTTTTGATTGTATTGTTTGTTATCGTCCAAAAACACAAAAACAAGCGAATGGATTGAGGCAACTGTAGACCATCAACATTGGTTTTCTGCGTGTTAAAATCACTGGTTTTATCAATAGAGTTTGACGGCAAAGGGAAAACGTAAAGAATATTCTGGAAACACAGACTGATATTGACTGAGTGATTTGTATTTCGTTGGATCCAAAAACCCATGATTCTCACAGCTGTAGACTGAATTTCACCCTCAGTTGTTATAATAAAAAAATGCCAGGCAGCGTTTCTGCTCTCTGCACACTGGTCTTCACTTTTAGACGTCTTGTCTTTTGCACTCGTGTGTGAAAGTGAGATCATTATCACTGTATGTTTTTGGGGACAGAGTGTATTGAGCTCTCCTGACTGAATCCTGCACACACACACAAACACACACACACACACACACACACACACACACACACACACACACACACACACACACACACACACACACACACACACACACACACACACACACACACACAGTATGATTGACAGATGTTGCCAGTCCTTTGCCAGACTTCTTTTTTTTTTCTTCCAAAAACTTAACTGGTTTCAGTGTGTTTGTCCTTGGTGCATCTGCAGAAATAACTTGACCTCTCTATGTTTTAATTTGTGGTAGTCCCACTGTGTAAAACTGCACATGTGTGGCCCAGAACGTAGGATTACAGAAACGTTGACCTTGTCTTTTAGCCCGAAATCATGCCATTTACATGCTAATTCAGATACAATTAAAGGTTCCTCCTGGTTCCTTTCACAAAAGTCACCACCGCTAAGCTAAAGGTGGCTAATGTTGGGCTATAAAGGAACTACAGCACGGTCACATGACTTCACGTCACCATCGCTAAGCTAAAGTAGGCTAATGTTGGGCTATAAAGGAACTACAGCACGGTCACATGACTTCACGTCACCACCGCTAAGCTAAAGGGGGCTAATGTTGGGCTATAAAGGAACTACAGCACGGTCACATGACTTCACGTCACCATCGCTAAGCTAAAGTAGGCTAATGTTGGGCTATAAAGGAACTACAGCACGGTCACATGACTTCAGGTCACCACCGCTAAGCTAAAGAGGGCTAATGTTGGGCTATAAAGGAACTACAGCACGGTCACATGACTTCACGTCACCACCGCTAAGCTAAAGGGGGCTAATGTTGGGCTATAAATTAACTACAGCACGGTCACATGACTTCACGTCACCACCGCTAAGCTAAAGGCGGCTAATGTTGGGCTATAAAGGAACTACAGCACGATCACATGACTTCACGTCACCACCGCTAAGCTAAAGTAGGCTAATCTTGGGCTATAAAGGAACTACAGCACGGTCACATGACTTCACGTCACCACCGCTAAGCTAAAGGCGGCTAATGTTGGGCTATAAAGGAACTACAGCACGATCACATGACTTCACGTCACCACCGCTAAGCTAAAGTAGGCTAATCTTGGGCTATAAAGGAACTACAGCACGGTCACATGACTTCACGTCACCACCGCTAAGCTAAAGTAGGCTAATCTTGGGCTATAAAGGAACTACAGCACGGTCACATGACTTCACGTCACCACCGCTAAGCTAAAGAGGGCTAATGTTGGGCTATGAAGGAACTACAGAGCATGGTCACATGACTTCACGTCACCACCGCTAAGCTAAAGGCGGCTAATGTTGGGCTATAAAGGAACTACAGCACGGTCACATGACTTCACGTCACCACCGCTAAGCTAAAGTAGGCTAATCTTGGGCTATAAAGGAACTACAGCACGGTCACATGACTTCACGTCACCACCGCTAAGCTAAAGGAGGCTAATGTTGGGAGTGATGATGTTTAGTCGTCTCATTTAGACACCTGTTAGCGTTCGCCGTTTTTTTAATTCACCAGTGGGGTATTTACTTACTTATTTTATGTCGTAGAACAAAATCTCTTCAGCTTGTGTTAACCTCAGACCTGATTTCAGGCTAACAACCCAAAACACTTTCAGAAAACCATTTACTTTCAGAGCAGGTGACAGGAAGTGCTTAAATGCTAACAATCCAGGCTTTTAGGACTCATTCCTGCACCTCTCTATAGCCGTTTGCAGTGGTCTGTACTGCCGCTGTCCCCATAATCCAGTTTCACTACAGATGGAGCTTCTCTGAGATGTTGTTTTTTTCTGATCTTGACCCATTTAGTGACAGGAATAGAAAGTGGGTTGGTTATCACCTGAGACCTCCGGTTGAGGGACTGCAGGGGGGAAATGTGGTAAAACGTCACCACTCACAGCCTGTTTTGATGCTTTAAAAGCCCTCTATGTCGGGACCCCAACCCAATATAACCCCTGCATAAAGTACAAGGAGATATTATCAATTTCCTATAAGCCTTGAATTTACACGCAGTCTTCCTCCTTCTTCTTCTTCTCTCTTTTTCTCATACCATAGTGTCATCGTTCTTCTTCTTCTTCTTCTTCTTCTTCTTCTTCTTCTTCTTCTTCTTCTTCTTCTTCTTCTTCTTCTTCTTCTTCTTCTTCTTCTTCTTCTTCTTCTTCTTCTTCTTCTTCTTCTTCTTCTTCTTCTTCTTCTTCTTCTTCTTCTTCTTCTTCTTCTTCTTCTTCTTCTTCTTCTTCTTCTTCGTGGTTCAGTATTGGTTTTGGAGCTTCTTAATTTGCCCCTGGCTTTAGAGAAATTGAAAACATCTGTGTGAATGTGTTGGTTTTCTGTCAGAAGGAGAACTCTCCCCATTCAGCTCGTCCTTAGAAAAAGAGAAAAATAAACCCCGCTAAGATCTGAACCTTTCCCTCTGTGTTTGACTTACCCCCCAACTCTCAGACATAATATAAACTCTCCCCCAGACTATGTTCCTAGTTGACTTCTATATCTGAATCTTACAGCGTGATCAGCATCTGGTAGAGTCTGAAAAAGCATTTGAATTCTTCAGTAAATCTTTACCTTTTGTAGGTTTGGTTCCCCTGTGCATGCATAATATAACCCATATATCACACCCTCTCCTGTAGTTTGTTATACAGGTTTGTAATGCATGTGAATGGTCTGCAGATACTTATCATGCAGATATGGTCCATTGTATGATATCCTATTGTATTATAATTCAATTTAATAATCATTCCAGAGTTGCGCTTGGTGAAAATAGGCTTTATTTTATTTTATTTTATTATATACTGCTGGGTAAATTGACCTAATTAATATATTCTTTCCACCAATGGTTAGTAGACTCGCTCTGTCTCTGTTTTTTAGTCGATTGCAATCAGACACTTTTACTCTACAGCAGCTGGAACATTAATGCCCCCCCCCCCTCCACGTGATGTTAGTCGGCCCGTTGAGTCCACTTTTATTATTATCATTTAATGCAGCAGCTATTCTGACAGGCTACATGCTAAGCTAACCCCCAGTACAGGCAGGCCTTTGTGTCGTCAGATAATCCTCAGCTGTCAGAAAGCCTCAGCATTCTTCCGTGGTAAAAAGATATTCCATCCGTCTTTTTGTCCGTCTGTACAACTGCCCGTCTGTCCGCCCCACTTCTGCTTCGTGTCCAACATTTAGTTTCCAATGTACTCCCCTTCACACACCCACTCTGTTTCTCCCCTCTTCCCTAGACCTGGACATCAGTGACATTTACTTTGTGTATTTTTTTGAGAATACAAATACAATTTCCCTCTTTTTGAATTTAGTAAACAGACAATAATTCAGTTTTTTTGTTTTATAGCAAACTGACATTTAAGTGTTAGTGCATGTAAATAGTCTGCAAAGGCTAAAATCTTTGAAAAAACCTCTCTCCCACACACATGATGACATCACTATGTATCATCACTCTAAATACTAATACTGTATACACCTGAACATCAGCAGGAGAGGACTCTTTAAAGTAGAGACACTACATACTGATATACACCTGAACATCAGCAGGAGAGGACTCTTTAAAGTAGAGACACTACATACTGATATACACCTGAACATCAGCAGGAGAGGACTCTTTAAAGTAGAGACACTACATACTGATATACGACCTGAACATCAGCAGGAGAGGACTCTTTAAAGTAGAGACACTACATACTGATATACACCTGAACATCAGCAGGAGAGGACTCTTTAAAGTAGAGACACTACATACTGATATACACCTGAACATCAGCAGGAGAGGACTCTTTAAAGTAGAGACACTACATACTGATATACACCTGAACATCAGCAGGAGAGGACTCTTTAAAGTAGAGACACTACATACTGATATACACCTGAACATCAGCAGGAGAGGACTCTTTAAAGTAGAGACACTACATACTGATATACAACCTGAACATCAGCAGGAGAGGACTCTTTAAAGTAGAGACACTACATACTGATATACACCTGAACATCAGCAGGAGAAGACTCTTTAAAGTAGAGACACTACATACTGATATACGACCTGAACATCAGCAGGAGAGGACTCTTTAAAGTAGAGACACTACATACTGATATACACCTGAACATCAGCAGGAGAGGACTCTTTAAAGTAGAGACACTACATACTGATATACACCTGAACATCAGCAGGAGAGGACTCTTTAAAGTAGAGACACTACATACTGATATACACCTGAACATCAGCAGGAGAGGACTCTTTAAAGTAGAGACACTACATACTGATATACAACCTGAACATCAGCAGGAGAGGACTCTTTAAAGTAGAGACACTACATACTGATATACACCTGAACATCAGCAGGAGAAGACTCTTTAAAGTAGAGACACTAAATACTGATATACAACCTGAACATCAGCAGGAGAGGACTCTTTAAAGTAGAGACACTACATACTGATATACACCTGAACATCAGCAGGAGAGGACTCTTTAAAGTAGAGACACTACATACTGATATACACCTGAACATCAGCAGGAGAAGACTCTTTAAAGTAGAGACAACTACATACTGATATAAACCTGAACATCAGCAGGAGAGGACTCTTTAAAGTAGAGACACTACATACTGATATACACCTGAACATCAGCAGGAGAGGACTCTTTAAAGTAGAGACACTACATACTGATATACGACCTGAACATCAGCAGGAGAGGACTCTTTAAAGTAGAGACACTACATACTGATATACACCTGAACATCAGCAGGAGAGGACTCTTTAAAGTAGAGACACTACATACTAATATACACCTGAACACCAGCAGGAGAGGACTCTTTAAAGTAGAGACACTACATACTGATATACACCTGAACATCAGCAGGAGAGGACTCTTTAAAGTAGAGACACTACATACTGATATACACCTGAACATCAGCAGGAGAAGACTCTTTAAAGTAGAGACACTAAATACTGATATACACCTGAACATCAGCAGGAGAGGACTCTTTAAAGTAGAGACACTACATACTGATATACGACCTGAACATCAGCAGGAGAGGACTCTTTAAAGTAGAGACACTACATACTGATATACACCTGAACATCAGCAGGAGAGGACTCTTTAAAGTAGAGACACTACATACTAATATACACCTGAACACCAGCAGGAGAGGACTCTTTAAAGTAGAGACACTACATACTGATATACACCTGAACATCAGCAGGAGAGGACTCTTTAAAGTAGAGACACTACATACTGATATACACCTGAACATCAGCAGGAGAAGACTCTTTAAAGTAGAGACACTAAATACTGATATAACCTGAACATCAGCAGGAGAGGACTCTTTAAAGTAGAGACACTACATACTGATATACACCTGAACATCAGCAGGAGAGGACTCTTTAAAGTAGAGACACTACATACTGATATACACCTGAACATCAGCAGGAGAGGACTCTTTAAAGTAGAGACACTACATACTGATATACACCTGAACATCAGCAGGAGAGGACTCTTTAAAGTAGAGACACTACAGTACATACTGATATACACCTGAACATCAGCAGGATTCAGCCCCTCTGAAGGGTTAAAATCCTATAAATGACCAAATATTTATTAGTTATAATCAAATATTTGTATTTTAGTATTTAGTATTTTTATAGTTTTAGGAAGGGAACATTTCCGGGGTTTTAGGACTCATTCCTGCACCCCTCTACAGAAAGAGGCCTCTGGTCGGAGACGGCTGTTGTGTCTGCTGTTGCTCAGCTGTTCCCAGTCTCCCTGGATCTGGTTTCAGTGGAAATATCACCTTCTCTTTCGCCCGGCAGCCGGTGTTGAGTTGTTGAGTCGGACGTCTGATCTGCAACAGGAGCAGAACATTAACTTCATGCTGCTTTTGACAGGAGGGGAGGCAGTCCCACAGAAAGCATGTTGAAAAAGGCATTATTTGTATGGATCAGATAGATCATAAGGGACGTCTAACCTTTTATGATATATAATAATAACAAAGTAATAATATACTTCTTTGATATAGCACCTCAAACATTTAACATGAAACAAAACAGAAAACATTTAATAAACACAGAGAACCAGCGATGAAACACAGCAAACAGAAAGTATATTAGTATTAAAGGTGGGGTAGATAATGGAGAAACCAGCTCGAGTGCGCTAGGATTTGAAAATACACAACCGGGAAAAATCTGCCACTTCCTCACAGAGCCCCTCCTCCAACACAGGAACGCGCACATGACCAATGAGGGCACGAGATAAGTTTGTGCCCAGATGGGAGGCTGACAGGCAGGTAGGCCATCCAGTTACTTTAGCCGGCTCAGATGATTGGTCGTGCTTTTTACAGCGCCACGGCTTCCACACATGACTTTTGTTTATGGATTTATTGTCAAAGCACTTCAGATATTCATTGCTATCGGGATGTTAAGAGCATTCCATGGAATATAACAACAAGTGTTTCTCGAGCCGGTTTCTCAAACTTACCTACCCCACCTTTAATCAAATACAAAATTAAGAGAAAATCCCACAGCTGTAGTTTATTTATAGACATTGTGCTTCATAAACAATGCAGATAAAGAAAACCTAGCACTGATGCACCAACTCTTACTGAGTGCAGGTTCATGCACCGTTATCATGCATATAGAGACATGATGCAGCAAATTACAATGAACATTTTGCATTGAAGCTACACCTACAGTCCAGATATCACTCTGTTGCAGTACCAGAGAGAACAGAACACAACCCGTATGATAGCAGCTCCAGTTTCCTGCAAAGAGGGGAGTTAATTTTTCATTAGCTTTGAAAAAGGAGAGTTGTTTCTGCAGGCTCTCTCGCTGTTAGTTGCTCCTCTGCTCCTCTATATTGGACCAGAGGGAGCTCCGTCAGCCGGATCATTGCTCCACTCTTTATTTCAGTCTGCCTCCCTCCTCTTCCTCACCTCCTCGTCCCTGTATCAGCTGCACAGAGCATCAGTTACTCAGCTACCTGTGCTGTTATGTAACTGTTACTGCGCTCTCTGGAGCCCCTTTGTGAATCTATAGCTGCTGAGTCACTCTCAGACTGTGTGCAGTTTTAATTATGAAGTCTGATGCTCTGATATGGAAAGTTCACTGAAGGACATCTCAGTAATACATCTTGGGTTATTTCCTGTACTGTATGAGATGCCCTTTATAGAGTGATGCAGTGGTTAGCATCACAAGGGATTCCTTAACAATTGTTTTTTAATATGTTTTCTTCCTTATAGCAAGGTAAAGCAATGGAAATATACTAAATGGAGCATACACTTAAGTAACAATCCTTTTGTAGGTGTCCGACTGTTATAGGTAGAAGAGTGGTGCAGGAATGAGTCCTAAAACCTGGAAATGAGTCAGCATTTTACCACTTCCGGTTTCCTTGTCTCCCTTGTCGTCTTATACCCTTATGTGTCTTAAAAGACATTGCTAACAAGTGTCTAAATGAGACGACTAAACGCCATCACGGCCAACATTAGCCACCTTTAGCTTAGCGGTGGTGACGTGAAATCATGTGACCGTGCTGTAGTTCCTTTATAGCCCAACATTAGCCACCTTTAGCTTAGCGGTGGAGACGTGAAGTCATGTGACCGTGCTGTAGTTCCTTTATAGCCCAACGTTAGCCACCTTTAGCTTAGCGGTGGAGACGTGAAGTCATGTGACCGTGCTGTAGTTCCTTTATAGCCCAACATTAGCCTCCTTTAGCTTAGCGGTGGTGACGTGAAGTCATGTGACCGTGCTGTAATTTCTTTATAGCCCAACGTTAGCCACCTTTAGCTTAGCGGTGGAGACGTGAAGTCATGTGACCGTGCTGTAGTTCCTTTATAGCCCAACGTTAGCCACCTTTAGCTTAGCGGTGGAGACGTGAAGTCATGTGACCGTGCTGTAGTTCCTTTATAGCCCAACATTAGCCACCTTTAGCTTAGCGGTGGTGATGTGAAGTCATGTGACCGTGCTGTAGTTCCTTTATAGCCCATCGTTAGCACCTTTAGCTTAGCGGTGGAGACGTGAAGTCATGTGACCGTGCTGTAGTTCCTTTATAGCCCAACATTAGCCACCTTTAGCTTAGCAGTAGTGACGTGAAGTCATGTGACCATGCTGTAGTTCCTTTATAGCCCAACATTAGCCACCTTTAGCTTAGCAGTAGTGACGTGAAGTCGGCCTACAAAAATACGTCACCCCTCACTACTGTAGGCTATGCACTGAAAACAGCCAAACTATCTCTTCAAGGTCTCTGTTCAGTTAGTTTGCAATGTATGTGGATGTCTAGATAGTTGTGTAGTCAGAGATATGTGTAGTACGCTGACTATGCATAAGTACCTGATTCAACCCCACTGCAAAAAAAACCTACAGTTTCTGTGTATGTGTATACTTTATAAGTGAAAGAGAGTCATAACAGTGCTGCAGTAATGTCTAGCTAGCACCATGTCATTCGGTCAATTAGCACTGCAGTAAATGTGTAATTGCCCTCCAGTGAAGACACACATGCTTGATGGATGTTACGAAGCTGACCGGAGGCTCCGTGCTGCCTTCAAGGTCAGCGGGACATGTTTGTTTGTTCAGTCTCCTTCTGGGACCACACACACACTCCAGTGACGTTATTTTACCAGGAACACTTTCACTGGAATCTAAATGATCTGGGAAAAGGAAAATTAGAAGCATGATGTCTACATTTTTTTGTATGAAGTTTGAATTATTTTTTTTGCTACTGCCAGCATGGCTCTTAATCATAAAAAGCAAATGTTCTCCACAGACTGAGCCTCTGTTTTAAAGAGTTGCAAGTGCTGTCCTACACCAGGCAATGAGTTCGGATCGGCATACAAAAAGACATCATCTCTGCACACCTCTATGAGGGTCTTGTGTTTGTTTTAACTGAATCATTTCCAGTCTGTTTAAAGTGGCTAATGTCCTTTTTTAGGGAGAGCAAAGCAGTCCAAAGCTATTGCTAACTACTTAGCATTTTGTCGAGGGAACCAGGGAGATGCTTACTACTGGTTGGGACGACAAAAATACTACAGCCCTGCATGGGGGGGAATGTGAAGCCTCCATAGCATCTGCAGAATGAGACATAGCCATTACCCCATCAAGGCCTCTCACTCACGCCTTGCCTCCTTCATACCACTCACAGTATCTGGGGAGAAATCATCCGGCTAATGACACCGACAAATGCAACACCACCAAGTCAGAGAGGAGGCTATCAGTTTGAAGCAAAAGCATGCGTTTTTACAACATGCATTGACACTATTGGAGTCATTATTGTAGTGCGGTAATTGATTTGAACCGTCTTTTTGTTATCTGTTCCTGCACAGGAGACAGGAGTCTGTTGTGTTCAGTCGGTCTGACTCTATTAGCCTGCTCTGCGTCTGTCACTGTGTTGTTGCATGCCTGCAATAATGATGTAAGCTCCTACAAAGTGTGCAATGACAGGTCTGACTGCACCGACAGAACACAGGCTAAATGATTTCAACATCTAGAAACCCACAGGCTCCTTTTCACTCTTTTCTCTTTATATTATCTACCACCAATTCCTGATATGGAGAGTTTATTCAGCCTGTTTCAAGTTGACAAAAAGCCAGCTCACATGTTTTAATATTTACTTAATATATAGCATTCGTGATGCAGCCACTCTTTGGTTCCTTACTGCAAAATAATATCAAGAAAATTGCAATTACAATGAACTTGAATTCCCTTTTTAACTTTTAAACGTAGCCTATGTTACTGGTTATTAATTCCCCTTGCTAATCTGTTGTGTGTGTTTGATTACAGACGTACTCCGGTCTCTTCTGTGTGGTCATCAACCCGTACAAGAACCTTCCCATCTATTCAGAGAACATCATCGAGATGTACCGAGGGAAGAAGAGGCACGAGATGCCGCCGCACATCTACGCCATCTCTGAGTCGGCGTACCGCTGCATGCTTCAAGGTACGACACAGCGTTTTATTCTTCTAATTGGTATTCTTGATCTTGGTATATCGGGTTGGGACTGAGTCCTAAAACCCTGGAATAAGTCGGCTTTGTAGCACTTCCTGTTCCATGGTCTGGAAGTGAATGGTGTTTTGAATGTGTTATTGGTTGTATTTCTGAAGCTAGCACTAGTCTGTACCTCTGTGTGCTTTATCAAGATGTGAACAACGTAAAAAGACCCACAAGAAACAGGACTGTGACCCACTTTGCTTCTGACTGATTGTTTTTGAGTCTGATGTAGAAGCACTGCTGTGATAAGCAGAACCTTCATCAGTCTATCAGTGTTTGGACAGCCTCTCTGCTGTGTGCCATCACTGTCGCTGCTTCAGTTCCTCCCTTTTGTTTCACATCTGAAGCATTCGGTTCTATAAATAGCAATGTTTCCCTTGGTTTTTCATGTTTTATTCATCCCAACAGCCGTGATGTGTCCCTGATTGTCTGGTTTGTGTTTTTGACCGATGTGTCGAAGGCTCGCTGTCGTTACATCTTCTCAGGCTGTTTCCCTCCACACAGCTGAGACTTATGGCGCGTTTCCACTGCAGGCCTCGCTCGGCCTCGCTCGGTTTGGTTAGGCCTTATTAGGCCCGGCTCACTTTAATGCTGTGATTCCGTTACAGTTTAGGAACTTGGGTAGTTACTATAGTAACGCAGTGTAGGTGGAGCCGTGACGTCATCTTCAATGAGAGCCCCAAAAAAACAACACAGCCGTTAGCTCTTAGCACTCAGAGCTCACAGCTCCTCATATCTGTTCAGAAACTAGACAAAAGTTAAACAAGTACAAACCACAGACTGCCTGTGTCATGGCGAATACAGTCGCTGATTTATTTATGTCTGTAGGCCGTTGTTGTGAGTGTGGACGGTCGGAGCATATATAACGTTAGCTTAGCCAAGCTACATTTAGAAAACACGCATTTTAAAGGGTTTCTCGCCTGCCGTCTGTCTGCAGACTTGTCAAAGCATTAATTCATGGTTTTTACTAACCGGTATCAGTATGTTGTTACTTCGGCATCATTTAGAAACCTGTATTACAATTAAATCACGGTCAAATATGTTCATCTTGTTGTAGTTGTAGCCCCCTTGCCAGCGATTCTCTCTCTGGTTTAGCATACTCAGCCCGACTCAGCCTGGTTGTTCCTAGCCCTAGAACCACGATTTAGTCGGGACAGAAAAAAGGTGAAAAAGTAGCCCCGGGCCAAAACTAGGCCAAGTGGAAGCGCAACCAAAAACGGGCCCCGCACGGCTCAGCACGCTTAAAGCGAGCTCCGCGCTGCAGTGGAAACGCGCCATTAGACTGAAGCTGAGCAAGGCCACATGTCACATATATTGCTTTTCCACCAAGGCAGTTCAAGGGCTGCTTAGGAGTTGGAGATAGAAACAGCGCCTGATTTAAAAAAAATAATAATTAAGGTTTCAACTGCAGAGGTGCTGGCTCTGTTGCCCCGAAAACTGGTTCAACTCGGGTACCAACTATTTGATAATCCGGCACAGAAAGACTTGCATCGTAGGCTGGGACAGGATTTACTTGAGGAACAACAGTTCATGGCGAGTAGGACAAAGAGTAGAAACGTATAGAAGTATTAAGTTGTTCTTGAAGAGTAGAAAGTTGCCAGAGAAGTTGTGCTTGCAATTAAATCTCTCTTCATTGTGGCGTTGCTGGTTTGAAGCAATGACGTAAACGATGATTCGTCTTTACGTGCCGTCTTTCGGGCTCTTATCGCTGAAAGGAGGGAAGTTTGCAAATTGAACCAACTCTTGCCCCAAAAAGAACCTCAAACCGATCTGTTTAGTGGAAAAAGGGGTAATAGTGTGTCAAACAATTATACCTTTTACTTTGAACACACAAAGAACCCCTCACCCCTCCCATCCTTTTATCTCTATGCGACATGTTGGTCTGGAAATGGGACGCCACCAACAGAGCTCATTTTAGTGGAAAAAGTGATAATACTGCATCGATTTTGGAGCTTAAATTGTGTCCCATGGGAAGATATGAGCCCAAAAGCTCCTCCTGTCTTGTTGTGCTTATCAAACAAATATACCTTTGCTTCAACCTCCCAAAGAATCCTCACCCCTCCCATCCTTTTGTCTCTATGCGACGTGTTTGTCTGGAAATGGGACGCCTCTCTTGTGCCTCCATTCTTCTCCCTGACCCTCTTTTCCCCGTCGCCGGTGTTCATTCCTGTGGACAGAGCAGCCGGTGGAATGAGGTCATCTCTTTCCCGGCTTTCCAAACCATGCTGTGCTAAATTCTTCACGCTGAGTCACTGTCGCGCTGTCACAGTCGTCCGAGCGGCACATTTACCCCGTACTTCACCATGGATACCTACGTTTGAATGTGTGTGTGCGACCAAAATAACCTTCCCCCTGAGAACTCAGATAGAGGTGTCTCTTTGTGAGTGGCAGTGGTTAAGGCGACAGCAATGAGAGTGTATAGAGTGGTGCAGGAATGAGTCCTAAAGCTTGTAAATGAGACATCATTTTAGCACTTCCTGTTTCCTCGTCTGGTGTTTTGAAAGTGTTTTTGGTTGTTAGTCTGAAATAAGGTCTGTGTTAACGCAAGAGATTTTAACGTTATGTTCTACGAAGTAAAATACGTTAGCAAATACCCCACTGGTGGATTTAAATACGGAGGTTGCTATCAAGTGTCTAAATGAGACGACTAAACCTTTAGTTTAGCGGTGATGACGTGAAGTCATGTGACCGTGCTGTAGTTCCTTTTTAAGTTTTCTGAATCCAATGGAAAAACCAATTGTCAATGGAACCGGGGAGATGCTAACTCTTGGCCGGCCTACAAAGTGTCATAACCAATTTCCACAGAGCCTTTTTTTATGTGCAATATTTCAAAATTCAGTGGAACAATCCCATTGGCTTTTAGTCAATGGAACCGATGCAATGCTAACTTCCGATTGGTGTACAAAAATACCTGCACCATGAGGGACTTTTGTGTGTGTTAATGACTGGATCTCCTTCAGTCTGTTTAGCGTAGTTAATGTCCTGTTCAGGGAGAGAGAAAGCTACCCAAAGCTTTTGCTAACTCCTTAAGATCTCCTACAGTTTTATAATTGCTTTCTTTCTCTCTCAGTGAGTAGAGCAGCTGGCCTCTCATTTCCACTCTTTTTCTTAGCTTTAGTTCGCCCAGTCTTCTCTCTCTCTCTCTCTCTCTCTCTCTCTCTCTCTATTCCCTCTCTCTCCTCTCTCTCTCTTCTCTCTCTCTCTCTCTCTCTCTCTATCTCTCTCTCTCTCTCTCTCTCTCTCTCTCTCTCTTTCTTCTTTCAGCCTCAATGTTCTGGCTTGGAAGAAGCTGAAGAGGAAAATTCCCCACATCATTGAATTGCATCGCTGTCGCCTTTCACTTAACATGAAAAATACAAACCGCTGCTCTGCTGGAAGCTTTGCTGTGGCTCGGTTCGCTTTCTTAGTTTGCCTTTCCTCTTTTGATCGGGGAACACAGGAGGACGAGTGTGAGGAATGTCCACCTCCTCATCACGCCTCCACGTCAGATACAGCCAGGGTTGCCATGGTTAGGCCTCTGTTTCACTGACAACACTCTCTTATTTCACCTCTTCGCTTAACCACTTTGTTTTCTGCAGATTCCCTGCGTCTGTGTGTTTCTCTTCTTCTGACAGATTAGACTCTCAGGTGGCACTGTACTGTGTTTCTGCAGCAGAGCTAACTCATGAAACCTTAACAGGGTCATTAGTACCTGCAGTGAATGCCACGGATACTTCTGCACATACCACAAAACACTGTATGTTATCAGACATTATGCATGTGTGTATTATTTTCCAGCAGGCAAAGCAAATTTAGGGCTGGGGGGGGGGGGGGGGGAATACACGTGTTGAACCGCTTCAACACGTGTATTTCGGTTTATTCACGGCATTCATTTTGTTATTCTACAGTATTGTTGTTTTATAGTTATTTGTTAATGTAACCCAATTTGTGTTCTTTGAAATTGAAAAGGATATCGCATTGTGTGTTACTTTCATTTGTGTATGTCTGAAGTGTAATTTGGCTTGGCTTCCTATTTATGGACATGCTTTTATTTTGAAGTAGAGGTAGCGCTGTTGACAGGAAGTTGTTGTTGCTATGGAAACAACGTGACGGAGATTAACGGAGAAAAGTAATATCTACATATAAAGACGGAGAAAGTAAACGATAACGTTTATGGTTAAGTGTTAGCACCCCCCGAAGAGGCACAAGCTCTTACGTTGATATTGGAGATTTCAATAAATTGAATTTGGGAAAAAACGAATATCCGAATAACGAAATTGAAACCCGAATAGTACTCCAACGAACGAATATTCGGGTACAGCCCTAAAAGCAATATGTATTGACTGAATTTAGTTTCAATAATGTCTCAATTCAACTCGTTTGATTCACTAACAAGCTGTAGGAGAAATATGTGGAATGGGACTCTGATGAACGGTCTTTATCTGGATAAATGAAATGTAAATGCACACATTGTGATTGGATTTCCAGAGCGGCTAACTATCAACGCCGACTCAAAACAGCAGGAATCCTTAAAGTACATTAGCTTTTTATAAACTAGAAGCCACTTCAAATGCTTCTCAATTAGCTTCTAAAAAGCTGAGTGCTTCATACAGAAGTGAGGATCTTTTTTATCGGAAAAAGTATCAGATTTCTGTTCAAAACATCCTCAATTAACGGTCCCGCGGGAAGAATTACATTCTGTATTTATTTGCCAGTAACAATCATAAATCTGTCTTTAGATCCCTCTTAGATTTGAAATATCTGTTATCCAGCAGAGCAAGAAGGGGAATTTGGGGGTAACCCAGCAGTCAGAGAAGTGAGAACATGTCTGAGACGAGAGGAAGGGGGGAGACACATCTCAATATTGAAGGGGGTTGAAAGAGGGCAGACCTCTACAGACAGGACTGAGATTTAAGAATAAAAGAGAGAGAGCAGAGAGGAAAGAAAAACAGCAAAATGTGGGGGCAGAACGGGACGGAGTTATGGGGGAAACAGAGCAGAGGGTGCAGGGGGGCGGCCAGCATTGTGCCTCACAATGGGGGCTTTGTGCGGTCTGAAGGGGGCTGGGTGTGTGTGTGTGTGTGTGTGTGTGTGTGTGTGTGTGTGTGTGTGTGTGTGTGTGTGTGTGTGTGTGTGTGTGTGGTGTGTGTGTGTGTGTGTGTGTGTGTGTGTGTGTGTGTGTGTGTGTGTGTGTGTGTGTGTGTGTGTGTGTGTGTGTGTGTGTGTGTGTGTGTGTGTGTGTGTGTGTGTGTGTGTGTAGACAGGGAGGCCTGCAGAGTTCTTCCCTGGGAAATGAGGCCTCTTGTTTGGGCAGCGAGGGTTGGAGAGGAGAGCATGAGTGACAAGACAGGTGTGTGTGTGTGTGTGTGTGTGTGTGTGTATCTCAGTGTATGTATGTCTCAGAAAGAAGTACATATATTTAAATACATAGTATGTAAAAAACAAATGAGCATACTAGAGAGATGACTTTCAGACAAATGGGAAAGCCTGTTTACACGCACACGCTGTCTCACACACACACACTCACTCACAGGCAGATGCATGTGTAATGGCAGACAGCTGTGGGGTTCACACAGGATCAAATCATATTTCTGTTTCAGGGGTCACACATCAGGAGTGATTTATGCTTACGTCC
The DNA here is from genome assembly GCF_902827175.1 of Gymnodraco acuticeps. Lineage (NCBI taxonomy): Eukaryota > Metazoa > Chordata > Actinopteri > Perciformes > Bathydraconidae > Gymnodraco > Gymnodraco acuticeps. Next base: position 114,488 of record NW_022991716.1, read on the forward strand.
CCCCCCCCCCCCCCCCCCCACATGCAGACAATTTTCCTACCGATTATGAGCAGCGCTGTTGTGTGTCATGCATATATGTGACTGTTTTATGGAAAGAAACTTAAAACCTGGCGTTATTAATCCATTTATCTTCGGTTGACACATTTTGTAGACATTACAGGTTGATGGATTTCAGAAGCTTGGAGGAAATCACAGAAGAAGTTTGACTGCTAAGAAGACTAAATCTATTTCAGCTTTATGTTTTTCATCAGATATGAATAAGTATGGTATTTGTTTCATTATATAAAGTGAGTTGGTCCAGAGTTGAGCTATAAATCATCTGTTTGAAGTCAATAGAGAGGTGCAGGGATGATGCATTGTTGTAGCCTGACCCTGAAGGTAGCATCTCCTTGGTTTCTTCTTCAAAAAGCCAATTGGGTTTTACCATTGGATTTCAAAAAGTCAAAGCCAGCTTTATTGTCAAGAATTCTACATGTTGTACATCCAGAAATCTCAACATATTGTTTCTCGCAGTCCTACAGTGTGACATACATCAAACAACAACAAAGAAACAAAGGGCCTAGATAACCGGGGTGTATAGTGTGTGTGTGTGTGTGTGTGTGTGTGTGTGTGTGTGTGTGTGTGTGTGTGTGTGTGTGTGTGTGGTGTGTGTGTGTGGTGTGTGTGGTGTGTGTGTGTGTGTGTGTGTGTGTGTGTGTGTGTGTGTGTGTGTGTGTGTGTGTGTGTGTCAGAGACAGTGGTATAAATCATAGAGGTTGTGTGGAGATGATTTAAAGCCGAGCCTCTGTCATGTATCACCCCTGGTTCTTGGATAGTGTTGTCATAGAGACTCAGCAGGACGGATAGTGTTACCTTCGCGATGCGTTCAATGACCTCTCGGTGGACAGCTACACCGTCACTCTGTTTAATGAGCTACTGATGACACGTGTGTATTTATTCATCCGTAAACTGAACACAATGTGTATAAAATATCTTGTTTTTATTACTGCACATATTTTATTCAACTCTATTTCTAAGACATATTCAACGTATATCCTCCTGGGACCCAGCCCATTGACAGATGTCCACTGTAGTGCAACATGCATCTCCTTTGACTCTTTTGAGCTACTCTATCAACCCCTGATGTACTGCACAGAGGACATCCTGGTCTTTCCAGTGATGTGTCATTGGGTAGAATTGCATGCTGGGAAGTTCCTCTTTCTTTTCATCCAAAATGGCTGGCATACGAAAAACAACATAGAAGCAGGAGGAGAAGTCCAATATTGTTGAATAATTGTAATTTTTACCACTAAAATCATACATGTTCTTGTTTATTAACATGTGAGGAACTATATAATTAGTTCTGAAAGCAATTAAATAATTCAAGTTTTCAAATAACAGCTCTTTTATAAATGTCCATCCTAGTGGACGTCAGGACTTCATGGACTTTGGACTCAATATTGTTGCAGGAGACGGAACTGAAGCAGACATTTTCTGCACCAGATAGTTCAGGGAGATTCAGATGTTGAGCTCTCAGATGATGAGAGAGATGAGGCTTTCACACCTGGGATAGAAGAGGGTCAAGAAGAAGGGGGGGAAAGATGCAGGGGGCTCCATGAGCGCACAGATAGATACATAGAGACAGATAGGGACGAGCTGGAAAGACATGGCCCTCTGTGGGCCAAGAGTAGCACGTATGTCTTATTGTTGTTTTTATTTTAAGTGGAGCCATGATGGGAATTCTCTCAGGAATGCAAGCTTTGTTTCTATGAGCAGGTCAAATGGAGACCACATCCATACAACTAGTCAAGATGACCCTACAGCCCGTGCTGACTGGAGTCAATGAGGTACTTTTCCACTACATCGACTAGTCTTTGAAGATCCGGAAAGATTCACCAAAAACCAAGCTAGTTTTGTATTGACCAAATAAACAGCAATGTTCAGATCAATGACTTATTCATGTTTTAAATAAAGGTGAATGTATTCTTGTATTAATATCACTCTATAACCATAATGCGTTACATAGTCCATCAGTTCATTTTGGCGGTCCCGACGTCCTCTGCAGTGGACATACTGTAACATTTAGAAATCAAATTAAATTAAAAAGTCTAAATCGCAAGATGTTTTTTCAACGCTAGGAAATCACTAAATAAAGAAGATTGGAAAACTTTTTTTTTCCTCCACTGCAATTTTCTTTATATATTTTTTAATGGTGTCAAAATTATCGCGTTAACGGCGGTAATTCATTTTTTGAATTAATTGCGTTAAAATATTTAACGCATGTGCAGAATGGCCCGCCCCATACATCTCACCAGTGGCAGCGCCAGGGTATGGCTGGGGTAGGCTACACCCATACCAAGAAATGGCTTAGCCCCACCATGAAAAATGATGTTAAAGTAAGCAAAATAAAGTCTGCCAACTCGCGCGGAGTAAAAAGCACAGACAGCAGTTAGTAAGATTGATTTCAGTAGCCACTTGTCTGGAAATACCGAAGACCAGAAACGGGTTTGAAAACTTTTGTCACGTAGTGATCGTCTTCTCAATAGAACATCTTTGATAATGTCTTCTGGCCAATCAGAATCAAGATAACGGCGTGGTGTTGTTGCAGGAAGTCCCGACGGAGAATACTTTTGCTGTAGTACAGGTAACACATAACTGGTACGCAGGTTATGTGCGTAATCTGAAATGCGTACCGTCACTTGTGTCACAAAGCGCATTTGCGTACAACAGAGTCGGTCTCCGTGTGCACAGACAGGGCTGCTGTTAACGTCGGTCTGTACAACGGAATTGTGCCAAAACTACGCCAACCGGCTGCGGAGGGAGACTCCCCCCCTTCACTGGAGAACTGCGCTGAAACAGCTGATCGTTCACACTCTGTGGTCACGAAGTACTCCACTAGCCGCCGCCCCCCCCCCCCCCCCCCTCTGTCGACTTTCCTGAAGTACTCCCCCGTTGATAGAAATCAACACGTAATGAATTAAGACCCCACGGTTTGATGACTGATAGGTGTGTGGGTTGTCTTTCATTTTGACACGCAGAAAAATTTTATAATAAACATAGATACTGTGTGTTAAATGGATATATCCGCCTTCTTTCATTTATCTTTCCATTCCCACAACAATATACATAAATAAATGGCATATTTTGGACATAGTTCGAATGGTGATTAATCATGATTAATTAATTGTTAAGCTGTGATTAATCTGATTAAACATTTTAATCGTTTGACAGCCCTAATTTTTTTATGTTATTATAGTTTTCCTCAAATCAGTTTGTTTTATTTGTATGTATGTTTATGTATGCGCCACAACACCAGGTGAAAGTCCTCGTATGTGTGAACCCACCTGGTGATAAACCTGTTTCTGATTCTGAACGAATTCACTCAAGTCCAAGACTGTTCATCACTTTTTTTGCATTTTCTATTTTAGATTCTTTTAAAACATAGACAATAACAAAAATGTAATAATAACAATCCCCAAAAACAATGTCCAAGTATTCCCTCTTGTCCTCTTCCCACGTCCATTCCCCTTTCCACTGACCCTGTTTCACTTTGAAACGTCATGAAAACTCCCGTGACCTCTCCTCCTCCTTTTTTGCCATTTTTTGGAATTCCATCACATTCAATCTCACACTGATACAGTTTCCCCTGTGTGTTTGAAACCTGGCTGTGTGTGTGTGTGTGTGTGTGTGTGTGTGTGTGTGTGTGTGTGTGTGTGTGTGTGTGTGTGGATTCCTGCGGGGCTGCAGAGCTTAGCGGTGTGATATTGGAGGTGCCAGCATAAACACAGACCCGAAAACAGCCCTGTCCTGTTGGATTACGGCACAAAGGACCACTGTGGACCCAACAAGCCCCCCATCTGCAATCGATTACATCGCCAAACACTATTCGGGCCATATCTCTCGCTCCCCTTTCATTGGCCTGAAGGCAGCAGCACATCAGGGCTAATAATACACTCCTGCTGTTGTGCAGCACTTACTTTGTTAGATAAACAAACTAACATGTGTGAGATGACTTAGTCTACTCGAAGAAGACATAACGGATTATTGTCAAATGCACAATAGATACAGCTTAGAAAAGTCTCCTCCAATAATGAAACAAGTGCAAGTAAAATGCTGGAATACGTAAACTACGTGTTGAATAGAATAAGAAAGAACAACATTAAATAATTGATGAAGTAACTGTGTGACATGGGCATAAAAGCAGTGTAATACAGGTGTACTAATGTGTCATATGGGCGTAATCGGGTGTAATTGCGGTGAAATTACGGGTGTAATATTGTTGTTACATTGGTCTAACACCAGAGGAATACAGCTGTAACATGGGTGGGATTAGGGTGAAATACGGGTGTATTAATTGCGGTGTAACATGGGTGTAATATGGGTCTTACAACAGTGTGATCTGGCTGTAACAATGATATCATTAGGGTGTAATTACTGTGTTATATGGGTGTAATGTAGAAAAAAGCAATTATACATCTTCCGAAATATTGAAGGCCCATTTACAAACGATAAGGCAGATAGTTGGGGCCGTAGTTTAAACCATATTCCCAGTGGAAACATGAAAAACGGGACTCAGCCTCCGAACCGGCCCTTGAACGCCTCGATGGAAACATGGTGTATCGCTCTCGTCTTCATCGACTGCCAGCACTAAAGCTACATATAGTTCCACTTTACAAACTGCATTAAAGCGTCTCCCTCCCACACCAGATGGTAACGTCCCGCTCACTGAAGTTACAAGTTGATCCGTGGATTTCCATCCCACCGTCAACAGCTCACTCTCTGCTGCCATAAAGCTGGCTCGTGTCTGCAGGGCAGCGCACGGCTAAGGCAGGGAAACATATTACATTTCAAAAGAGTCTTGTAATCATCCCAAGAATGTTTAGCAGCAGAAACACGTGGGACCTACACCTCTCACACTTCCTCTCTATCGCTTCATCTTCGCGGTCTCTCTTTCCCAGACTTTTCTCATTTCGCCCCTCCGTCAGAAGCATTTCAAATATGTGCTTTGTGGGAAAATCTCCAGAAGCCTGCTCTCTTGGTCTCTCTCTGAGTTCAGCTCAGACAGAACAACACAAATCCACAAGCTGTGTTCAACACGCAACGGACTCTGACCTCCGTGTGCAACAATGTTCATAAATATTCAGATGAAACCGTTAAATTCCATTCATCTCAACAAAGCCGGCCTCAGTCCTCTTGCCATGTCAGCATCGAATACTCCAGGATGCAGAGCAAGTCATATGTCGCATATTTCACCTCAGAGCTTGTGAGCAAGGCCTCAAATCTTTCATTTCTGTCAAAAGAACACAAAACAACTGCAATTTGCTTCATTCCAGCAGTATAGACAGAACTAAGTACACTTGCAAGTAGTATGTATATTCTGGAAGTAATATGGTTGTCATCAGAGGTGGGAGAAGTACTCAGATCTTGTACTTGAGTAAAAGTAGAAGTACTCAGATCTTGTACTTGAGTAAAAGTAGAAGTACTCAGATCTTGTACTTGAGTAAAAGTAGAAGTACTCTGATCTTGTACTTGAGTAAAAGTAGAAGTACTCAGATCTTGTACTTGAGTGAAAGTAGAAGTACTCTGATCTTGTACTTGAGTAAAAGTAGAAGTACTCATGATCTTGTACTTGAGTAAAAGTAGAAGTACTCAGATCTTGTACTTGAGTAAAAGTAGAAGTACTCAGATCTTGTACTTGAGTAAAAGTAGAAGTACTCAGATCTTGTACTTGAGTAAAAGTAGAAGTACTCAGATCTTGTACTTGAGTAAAAGTAGAAGTACTCAGATCTTGTACTTGAGTAAAAGTAGAAGTACTCAGATCTTGTACTTGAGTAAAAGTAGAAGTACTCAGATCTTGTACTTGAGTAAAAGTAGAAGTACTCAGATCTGTACTTGAGTAAAAGTAGAAGTACTCAGATATTGTACTTGAGTAAAAGTAGAAGTACTCAGATCTTGTACTTGAGTAAAAGTAGAAGTACTCAGATCTTGTACTTGAGTAAAAGTAGAAGTACTCAGATCTGTACTTGAGTAAAAGTAGAAGTACTCAGATCTTGTACTTGAGTAAAGTAGAAGTACTCAGATCTTGTACTTGAGTAAAAGTAGAAGTACTCAGATCTTGTACTTGAGTAAAAGTAGAAGTACTCAGATCCGGTACTTGAGCAAAAAGTAGAAGTACTCAGATCTTGTACTTGAGTAAAAGTAGAAGTACTCAGATCTTGTACTTGAGTAAAAGTAGAAGTACTCAGATCTTGTACTTGAGTAAAAGTAGAAGTACTCAGATCTTGTACTTGAGTAAAAGTAGAAGTACTCAGATCTTGTACTTGAGTAAAAGTAGAAGTACTCAGATCTTGTACTTGAGTAAAAGTAGAAGTACTCAGATCTTGTACTTGAGTAAAAGTAGAAGTACTCAGATCTTGTACTTGAGTAAAAGTAGAAGTACTCAGATCTTGTTCTTGAGTAAAAGGAGAAGTACTCAGATCTTGTACTTCAGTAAAAGTAGAAGTACCAGAGTGTAGGAATACTCTGTTACAGTAAAAGTCCTGCATTCAAAATGTTCCTCAAGTGAAAGTATAAAAGTATGATCATCTAAATATAGTGAAAGACAGTAAAAGTAGTCGTTGTGCAGATTGGTCCATTTCAGAATAATATATATGATATGATTTATAATGATTGATCATGAAAGTGTTCTCAAAGCTGGTGAAGGTGCAGCTAGTTTGAAGTACTTTGTATACTGCAGGGTAGCTGGTGGATTTACTCCAGGTGGAACTAAAGTCTGATTCAACACTTGATTAGATTTCACATCATTCATCTGTGAAGTAACTAAAGGTATTAAATACATGTAGTGGAGGAAAAGTACACCTTTTACCTCTGAACTGTAGTGGAGTAGAAGTACAAGTACCTCAACATTATACTTAAGTACAGTACTTGAGTAAATGTGCTTAGTTACTTTACACCTCTAGTTGTCATAAATTATTATTATATTAAATAATATAATTGCATGCGTGCCGTCCTAGCCTACCGGTTAGCCAAATTAGCTCAAAGATCATAGTTCTTTTTACATAAATACAGAGTGATAGGAAGTTACTGCTACCCTTGTAAAGCCCCCCACTCTCATATCTCTCTGTATATTTAACTAACATTCATTTATTTGGGTTTACTCCACTTGTATTGGCTTCAAACGAACTGAAGTTAGTGTGTTCAAGGTGGTGGGGGTTTATAAGGATCAGGCGATGCAGTAACTTCACTGGCAATAAAACCACTTGATGCACGGCAAGCTTTTTCACTTTAATATGAAACCTGTTGATCCAATGAAAACAACAAGATGTTCTACTTCCTGTTTCCCTTTTTCTGTAAGGGGTGAGAGAAAGAGACAAACTGGAGAGGAAGCTCAGGTTGTAAAGAGTGAGAATAACTTCCTCTCTCTTTCCCCTCACACACTGCTGTCATTTCAGAAAGGGAGGGGGGCTTTTACTATCCCATAATGAGGGTCTATTTTCTGCCTGTGATCTCAGAACAACCCTGATTTCATCTGCATGTCGTTCGGTGACGTGATGTTATTTATAGCTGCCTATCTGTTCTCTCCATTGTGCCACCATGGTCTCGTCCCCTCTGCTATCTGGTCCCCCTTGCTTCCCACCACACCCCCACACCCCCCCTCGCCTCACACTCCTCCCTGAAATGTGCCAGATGCTCAGGGGAACTTCCTGAGACTGGCATTGGGAGTTACGACGCCCTCCACTCATTTGTTATGAGCCCCTTAGTGTGAGAGTCTCGCTTCTCGTCTGCAAATCAAATCAGATCTTAATGATATAGCCCAAGTTATTCATTTGTGTCAGGGGGCTTTAAATAGCACACAGCATACGACAGTCCCTGCAGTAACATTGTTAAACTCCCAAAGAAACCCCGCAATTAACGGTGACATGTGTTCGAAATGTTAGGAAGTAATCAGAAGGATGTCCAAAAATCTTCCAGGTGACGCCAAAAGATAATATCGTAGACGTCAGGCAGGACCACGACTCATGATGCAGACGTAACTTGGTTTAAGTTAACCCTGAGCCAGGGAGGGGCTGTCTGCCAAAGAGTGACCAGCAGTCTACCTTGCTTATGTGTTCCTGATTGGCACAAAGGGCGACTGTATTCTGTCTGACGATAAAACAGCTAATAACCGTGAAAACAGACATAACTTCTGCTGCATTCGGACCCCCCCCCCACACACACGCAACAGACACACACCTGCCCCCCTCCTCATTTCCCCTTAATGTCACTTCTGTCGCATCGCCAGCATGCCGAAAACAACGCCTGTTCCACACCCAGGAGGCCCAGTGCTGCTGGGGAGGGGAACCAGGGGGAACACACACACACACACACACACACACACACACACACACACACACACACACACACACACACACACACACACACACACACACACACACACACACGGCTCGGTGTCTGCCCTTCTGTTCGGAGGCTCGTGAATGCCTGACTGGCAGCTGGTTCAGACAGCATTACAGTGACTCACGCAGTTGAGATGTTGAGTCACTCAGCGGTGAAAATGGCAAATAAAAAAGTACATTGTTTTAACGGATAATAGTTTTATAAGAGCCAAAATACCCACCGCTGTTTCCCTCAGCTGATAGCATCAATGGACCGGACTACAAACCCCCTTTAACCGTGACTTTGGTACAAGTTGAAATGAAAAGAGGAATGCAGTAATATGGGATTCATCTTTTAGGGCTCCTTTTAAACGCTGCACAATTAATTAATATATGGAGTGGTTGAATCGCAGTAAGCGCAATACTTGGTAAGGCTGAATATGTGAAAATATCAGAATGAAAGTTTGTAATCCGACCCCAGCTTCATGGTGCCACAATATTTCATTGGATCACTCCTTTAAAAATGAACCTAATGGGTCGTTTTTGGTCATGAAAATGATGTCATGCTAATGTAGTCGTAATGGGTCATAAATATATTTAACTGGAGTCCATTAACCATTTAATTTGATCCCCTTAGAACAGTGGTGTAATGTCACAAAGTACATCTACTTACACGTACAAATGTGATATATTTGAGTATTAATCGTGTATTTCTATTTCATTCTTCTACTCCACTACAAGCAGAGGTATATATTGTACTTTCTCACCTCTTAATTTATCTGACAACTTTAGCTCGTAGTGATTTTGTAGATTCATATTCTAAATACAAATGAACTAATAAGACATGTAATATGAGCTTCACCTTAACCAGCTGCTACACTAAAGCATGAACACAAAAACACTTCCACAATTTTAATAAATGATATGTTGTTCTGCATAATGTGTACTTTTACTTTTGACACTGTAAATATTTTTAGATGCAAGACCTTTTACTTTAACAGTTAATTATTGCTACTTTTACTTAAAGGTCCCTTATTGTCCTCTTCTTCATCAATATATCACAGGTCTCAGATATATCCAGAGCCTGTCTCTGATTGGCTGAAACACCTAACAGATCATTGCAGCATTACCCATAATCCCCTCTGTTTCAGCCCTGTTTCCAAAGTGCTGATTCTCTGTCGGTTACTTTAGATGAAAATAAGGAGCCCCTCCCCACGCCCCTCTGAGAGACATTTGGTTACAAAGAACTCAATGGAGCTCTAGAGGAGATTCAGGTGATAAGGTGGGGGGGGGGGGGTACCTTGGTTGCTGATTGGCTAATGGTTACACAAGACAACACATCGTTATGACATCATAAAGTGGCCAAAATCTGATCAGCTCATTTTCAGACAGGTTTTTATAGAAATTGATCAAAAAGAGAGAGAATCTTTGTTCCTGAAACTTTCAGAGTCTCTTTCCACAGAGGGGACACATGTTGATGTAGAAGAGACACGAAGAAGAGGGGACACATGTTGATGTAGAAGAGACATGAAGAAGACATGAGAGAGGGACACATGTTGATGTAGAAGAGACATGAAGAAGAGGGGACACATGTTGATGTAGAAGAGACATGAAGAAGAGGGGACACATGTTGATGTAGAAGAGACATGAAGAAGAGGGGGACACATGTTGATGTAGAAGAGACATGAAGAAGAGGGGACACATGTTGATGTAGAAGAGACATGAAGAAGAGGGGGACACATGTTGATGTAGAAGAGGACATGAAGAAGAGGGGACACATGTTGATGTAGAAGAGACATGAAGAAGAGGGGACACATGTTGATGTAGAAGAGACATGAAGAAGAGGGGACACATGTTGATGTAGAAGAGACATGAAGAAGAGGGGACACATGTTGATGTAGAGAGACAGAAGAAGAAAGGGGAACATGTTGATAGAAGACATCGAAGAAGAGGGGACACATGTTGATGTAGAAGAGACATGAAGAAGAGGGGACACATGTTGATGTAGAAGAGACAGGAAGAAGAGGGGGACACATGTTGATGTAGAAGAGACATGAAGAAGAGGGGACACATGTTGATGTAGAAGAGACATGAAGAAGAGGGGACACGTGTTGATGTAGAAGAGACATGAAGAAGAGGGGGACACATGTTGATGTAGAAGAGACACGAAGAAGAGGGGACACATGTTGATGTAGAAGAGACATGAAGAAGAGGGGACACATGTTGATGTAGAAGAGACATGAAGAAGAGGGGACACATGTTGATGTAGAAGAGACATGAAGAAGAGGGGACACATGTTGATGTAGAAGAGACAGGAAGAAGAGGGGACACATGTTGATGTAGAAGAGACATGAAGAAGAGGGGACACATGTTGATGTAGAAGAGACATGAAGAAGAGGGGACACGTGTTGATGTAGAAGAGACACGAAGAAGAGGGGACACATGTTGATGTAGAAGAGACATGGAGAAGAGGTATTTCTTCTAAGTGTGTTTACCTTTTCAAACCGGCTGTAGGGTGTAACACATTATAACTCTGTTTAATTTGCCTCTTATCATAATTGTCCCAGAAGCTTCCAAGTGACAGTTACACACAGCAGGACAACTCCCAGATCACACTGCTTCTTCCACCGTCTGGGAATGTGACGCACACACACACACACACACACACACACACACACACACACACACACACACACACACACACACACACCACACACACACACACACACACACACACACACACACACACACACACACACACACACACTCACGCACACTTAGGGCTTTGTGGTTTTAAGTAGCTCTGGATTGTGTCTGCTGCTCTGAGTAAGCGTATGCACTAATACAATCACCATATTCTACTGCGTGTGTGTAATACTGGGTGAATTCCCCCCCCCCTCACACACACACACACACACACGCACACACACACACACACACCACACACACACACACACACACACACACACACACACACACCACACACACACACACCCACACACACACAGTAGTTTAGTAGAGAGCAGCTCACCAGGATTTCTCACGTGTGTGAAGCTGTTGCCTTGACGCTAGGATTTTCGCTGTGTGCGTTTTACGACTTCTTTTATGAAGCGAATCGTGAGAGCTCGAGACCCAATGTGGAAAAATGTGTTACATCCAGCTATGAAGACCCGAGAGGTTTAAAACCAAGTTCACAAGAGAACTTTTTACATGGTTTTTGTGTTAAACTGCTTGTTACTATTTAAAAAGTTGTGTTTTTTGTTTCTTAAATGTTTAAAACACAAAAAGTGTGAGCTTTCAGATTAGATTCACTGTTTTAATCCCAAATGTGGAACTTGTTTTGTTAGCAGCATGTAAGCAAGGCATAACAACTTTAAAGAGTCCTCTCCTGCTGATGTTCAGGTGTATATCAGTATGTAGTGTCTCTACTTTAAAGAGTCCTCTCCTGCTGATGTTCAGGTGTATATCAGTATGTAGTGTCTCTACTTTAAAGAGTCCTCTCCTGCTGATGTTCAGGTGTATATCAGTATGTAGTGTCTCTACTTTAAAGAGTCCTCTCCTGCTGATGTTCAGGTGTATATCAGTATGTAGTGTCTCTACTTTAAAGAGTCCTCCTCCTGCTGATGTTCAGGTGTATATCAGTATGTAGTGTCTCTACTTTAAAGAGTTCCCTCTCCTGCTGATGTTCAGGTGTATATCAGTATGTAGTCTCTCTACTTTAAAGAGTCCTCTCCTGCTGATGTTCAGGTGTATATCAGTATGTAGTGTCTCTACTTTTAAAGAGTCCTCTCCTGCTGATGTTCAGGTGTATATCAGTATGTAGTGTCTCTACTTTAAAGAGTCCTCTCCTGCTGATGTTCAGGTGTATATCAGTATGTAGTGTCTCTACTTTAAAGAGTCCTCCTCCTGCTGATGTTCAGGTGTATATCAGTATGTAGTGTCTCTACTTTAAAGAGTCCTCTCCTGCTGAATGTTCAGGTGTATATCAGTATGTAGTGTCTCTACTTTAAAGAGTCCTCTCCTGCAGATGTTCAGGTGTATATCAGTATTTAGTGTCTCTACTTAAAAGAGTCCTCTCTCCTGCTGATGTTCAGGTGTATATCAGTATGTAGTGTCTCTACTTTAAAGAGTCCTCTCCTGCTGATGTGTCAGGTGTATATCAGTATATAGTGTCTCTACTTTAAAGAGTCCTCTCCTGCTGATGTTCAGGTGTATATCAGTATGTAGTGTCTCTACTTTAAAGAGTCCTCTCCTGCTGATGTTCAGGTGTGTATCAGTGTGTAGTGTCTCTACTTTAAAGAGTCCTCTCCTGCTGATGTTCAGGTGTATATCAGTATGTAGTGTCTCTACTTTAAAGAGTCCTCTCCCGAGGTCAGTGAGTTTCTTTTAAACAGAAATGAGTCTGCAGAGGAGCTGGTTTCAACTGTTCCTTATAGTTATCACAAGCATGAGATGAATGAGAATACGTCTTAATGTAACCATAGATTGACAGATTTAACAATAAAACAACCATTTTTGGGTCAGACTTTGTGAGGATCGCATTGAATTTGGGACAGATTTCCGATGACAATAAATGGATGTAATTATGATTCTGATGTGCTAAGAATGTTTGTATACACTAAGGTTTGGTTTCAGCGTTGGATATGGAGAGTGGTTGAGGTTAGAAATCCTCAGAGCTGTTCAGCCTGCAGCATAAATGAGACATTTTATACTTATTAAAACCATGAACAAATAAATTACGCTGTTGTTTGGTGCCGAGATTTTCGAGGTTTATATAACGGTTTCATTCTTTTTGGTCCATTAAGTACAAATCACTCACAGTCAGTGGTGGAAAAATACTTAGTCATTATTCAAAGGCGCCTTCGTGTGCTTTTGGGGGTTTTCCCTCTTTCCCTCTGTTATCCAGGTTTTAGTGCATGTAAATGGGCTGCAAAGGCTACGAAGAGGTGCTGAAACACCAGCAGTATGAGAAAAATAAAGAGCTTTTTGCACATTAAAGCATGGAGACAAGTCACAGTAGAGACACACATAACATCAATTTGTACATGTGTGAGGAAGTACAGTATTGGTATGAAAACACGACTTTAATTTGATTTACAGTCGGGAGGGGGATTCTGAGGGTGAACCGGGTTGAATGAGGTCGATTATGGGGGTTCATTGTAACGATCGGGGCTTTTGTGGAGACGAGGGAGAGGGATTGCTCTGGAATGTGAAGAATGAGGGTTTGTTTAATCCTCATGAGGGATAAATGATTAGCAGCGAGGGGGAACCCTGCTGTGCTACACAGACCCGTCCCTAACACGGGAGACAGGACGGAGATTTCAACCCAGTCTCACAAAAAAACGTGTAATATCTACGTCGGTCCACAAATGTAGTATATTCACAAATAACCCTCAAGACGTGACATGGATACAATATTTTGTAAAACAAAAACATGGAGCTCAAATAATCTTCGTAATATCTATCAAACTATGGATCCTACACATCCACTGGACGTAGATTCTGAAAGAACAATATAAACTTCTCGCTAGAAATGTATTTTAACGGCCAAACTATCCTACAATTTAGGATTTTCCACTAAAAATAAATCGGGTGTCCGCCATGGTGAATATACTACGTAATTTTGAGATACCATTTTATGCTACTGTGTACTTTTACTCCACTACATGTATTTATTTATCCCTTCAGTGACTTCACAGATGAATGATGTGAAATCTAATCAAGTGTTAAATCAGACTTTAGTTCCACCTGGAGTAAATCCACCAGCTACCCTGCAGAATACAAAGTCATTCAAACTAGCTGCTCCTTCACCAGCTTTGAGAACACTTTCATGATCAATCATTATAAAACATATCATATATATTATTCTGAAATGGACCAATCTGCACAACGACTACTTTTACTGTCTTTCACTATATTTAGATGAGAATACTTTTCTACTTTCACTTGAGGAACATTTTGAATGCAGGACTTTTACTGTAACAGAGTATTCCTACACTCTGGTACTTCTACTTTTACTCAAGTACAAGATCTGAGTACTTCTACTTTTACTCAAGTACAAGATCTGAGTACTTCTAATTTTACTCAAGTACAAGATCTGAGTACTTCTACTTTTACTCAAGTACAAGATCTGAGTACTTCTACTTTCACTCAAGTACAAGATCTGAGTACTTCTACTTTTACTCAAGATCTGAGTACTTCTACTTTTACTCAAGATCTGAGTACTTCTACTTTTACTCAAGTTCAAGATCTGAGTACTTCTACTTTTACTCAAGATCTGAGTACTTCTACTTTTACTCAAGTACAAGACCTGAGTACTTCTACTTTTACTCAAGTACAAGACCTGAGTACTTCTACTTTTACTCAAGTCCAAGATCTCAGTACTTCTACTTTTACTTTTGCTACTTTAACTATATTTAGATGCCAATCTAATATTTGTAATAAATGGAATATAAATGTAAGCTCTATTCTAATGGGAAAGGGAGTTTCATAATAAGGGTATACTAAAAATGACAATTCACTTTGCATTCGTGATGCTGGATCATTGATTATTGAATTTATAAAACAATCCATCTTAAGTCATTGTGACACCCAAACTATAGAAATGGAAACGGCTGGATTTTGTTGCAATAAGAACTACAATATCTTGTTAATGGAGTTAAGTATTTCACCCTACAGTGAACCATGGTCGCAGAACTGATTGGTGGAAAGCCTCCTTCTTCTATGACGACCTGTAGATGGTTTCCAAACAGAGCCTGAACTGCGGTCTGACCTATAACTGGAAACATGACTTATTTCCATCTGACATTAACATCACCTAAATAACCGGCTGTGAGTTCCCGTTGATGAGGTGATTCATTAAAAGCACATGTTGCTGGTGAGGAAACGGGATTTCAGTGAGTTTCCGCTCCGTAGTGGTTCACGAGGGGGAAATGAGAGCAGCAGAGTGAGAGGGAAACACAAAGGGGGGAAAGATTTAGCGAGGCAGTAATGAGCTACTGGAAGAGCCGTCTGATTGGTCCAGCCAGCCTGGCACCCTGGGTAAATACGACCCAGCAGTCGTTGTATAGTGTTGGAGGAAGCATTCGTTGCCAAGAGAGCGAAGGTGGCAGCGTGGAGGAGATGGATGCACGCGATCACTCTTTAAAACAGCACCTCAGATCAGGGGGGTCCACACATCTCTCACTGAGGGCCACACATGGAAAAACATCCTAGAAAAGTAAACTGCCGCCGAGGAACCAGACAGTGAGTCTTACGCAGGGAATCATCCAAGACAAGACCTTTGTTTCTGTGCATTTATTACATGATCCAATATCACCAAAACATATTTGACCATTTCCTAAATCTTGCCCTTTGCCTTTCCTGTGGCCTCCTTGTGCTTTCCACTAATCTCACCTCCACCTGCATAAAACGACTTTAACTACCTTAAATAATATCACTAAATAAAACCTTTACTATACACAGAAACAACAAGAAAATAGATGTTAAACTATTCAATGACATGAAGCAGTATTAGCTCCAACACATACGAAGGACCCCTCATTAAAGGTGAGGTATATTGCCTCATAGGTTAAGTTAGAAGTTAGCAAACTCAATCAAACGTAGGTAAATTATTCTGGACATTTGAATATCCTTTAACAGCCTGCATCACAGCTCTCCCTAGGGTTACATTTATTTTCATTTTAGCAGCTCATCCCTTAAAACAGAAACCTCAGACTGATTATAATAAAGGGAAATATGGTTGTTGTTGTTATAGCGGCCAAAATCATATAGAAATAAAACAGATAATTAACTTAAAATAATACAGCCGCTGAGGCACTAGTTAGCAGATCTTACGCAGGGCAATGATCCAGGTCCAGACAAGATTCTCCATTGGTGCATTTTATTCCGATAACAAAGTACAACGAACAGGTTTCCTATATCCCTTCTCCTTAAGCCGTTCCTATGGCTTTCCTTTTGCTGGCTTTAAACACCCTGATAAAAAACCGTTTGCCTGCTCGTGCTCTGGCTCCCACCTCCACCTGTCTGTCTCCAATATATACAATTACACCAGGTGCTCTAACCACCCAGTGCCCAAAACATGCCTTCAAAATAAAAGCATAGAAACTACTTTAACTTATGACACTGACTAAGAATACATTTACAATAAACACTATAAACAGAAAGAAAATAAATGTTAAACTATTAAATAATATAAAGAGATATATAGCTCCAACAGTTGTTATGGAAATAAGTTATTGGGCTTTTTTATCAAATAAGATTTGTTTGTTTAATTGACTGAATGTATTTGGAAATGTGGCTTATTAACGCATGAATACTAATGTGTAATATCTGTTTACATCAGGGATCAACAGAGGACATCTTGTAGGTTGGACAGTATATCAATATTATATCGATATCGTGATTTGAGACTAGATATCCTCTTAGATTTAGGATGCCCTGACATCGTACGTTTTTCCTTTATCTGGTTTTTAAAGAATGCATTACAGTAGAGTGATGTCGTTCTTTCTGAATTTACCAGCCTTTCTTCTTTTGGTGAAAGCATCGATGGTCAACCCTACAATATCGATATCCGGTTCTTTGCTCACCCGGCAATGATCTTATTTACTGACCAGACACTGCAATATCCATATGTGAGACTTTTTTCATTGTTCTAGCTTTAGCCATGGTATCCATTACTGCTCATGTTGCCTCAACTGCAAACAAAACGCTTCCAGAGGAACAGGAAAGACTTATGCATCACATGGTGCTTGTTAAAGAAGCACCAGAGCAACACTCGAGGTAACTGTGTGGGTATCTGGACTTCAGTCCTGCAGCACCCGGCACGTCCAATGTGTGGCTTTTTATCGCAATTTGTACCAGATTGTTTTCCAATTCGTTGCAGATTGAGAGCTAATTTCAGAAACATGAGGTCACCGTGCTAACACGCTTTCATCACGTAACGCTGACTCTATGTTGCTTGGAGGCTTTTTAGTGAGTGTGTGTTTGATTGTCAAACTCGTGATAAGTTACACAGCGTTCCCATTAGAAGAAATTGGTGCCGGTCAACGTGTCCAGGAAGCGTTTAAAATGAAGGAATCACGGTGAAATGTCATCTGTGTGTTTATTCTTGAGCTAGAAAACAGTTGATTGGAAGGATATTTAAACACGACATCATGACGGCATGTACTGGCCCCATGCCTTTCAGTTTCTACTAGTTATATATATTATGTTGTGTGAGCTTATCTCTCTGTACAGCACTTTGGTCTGAAGGTTTTTAAAGTGCTATATAAATAAAGTTGGATTGGATTGGATTGGATAGTTTAGGAATGTGGAGGTGTTGTCTTCTTCAGGAAATACAAAATCTCCTCACTTCCTGCCACAAGGGCGACTGTGGCTGCGAGGGGGTGCGGTCGTCTTTCAACCAGAAGGTTGTGGGTTCGATCCCAGCCCATGCAGTCAACATGTCGATGTATCCTTGGGCAAGATACTTAACCCTGAGTTGCTCCCGATGGCATGGCCAACGGTGTGTGAATGTGTGTGAATGTTAGGTCCTAGAGCAAGTGGTACTGCTCTGTATGAATGGGTGTGAATGGGTGAATGACATGTAGTATGTAAAGCGCTTTGAGGGGTCGTAAAGACTGGATAAAGCGCTATATAAGTACAGTCCATTTACCATTTACAACAATGTCAGCAGCAGGAGGCCACACAAAGTACAACACCTGGCACAAAGAGCATCACTCAATATGAAGAAGAAGACCAATTGAGAGGATGATGAGCAATGGTGTGATCTACTGCTCTAGAAGAACTTTAAAACCCTTTCAAAATAAGCACAAGTTGCCATATTCACAGACGTTACTTAAAGAAATATTCAACATTTTAGTTTTGCCATTCTCATATTGTGTCATCTTCTGTTTGCTTATACTCTGGGTTCTGGTCTTTGTAGTTCTTTATGGTGCTCAGTAGGACCCTCAGAGTTGAGAGGTCACACTTCAGTGAGCATGGCTAATCCTGTCATCTGGACTTCAGTGTGGATTCCTCTGTGATGAAAGGTGTTACAGCTTTGGTTACGAGTTTGGGTGTTGCTTTATGGACATTACACAGCAGGCGAGGTATAGTCTGGATGAAAGAGGCTGAGGAATGGCTGTAAAATGTGCAAACACTGAATATATATGACGTTGGTGTCCATGGAGCAATAACTCTGTGTTTAATGGAACAGGAATGAATCCAGTTTTTGGTTGTTAGCCTGAAATAAGGTCTGTGGTTAACACAAGCTGAAGAGATTTTAAAGTTTTATTCTACGACATAAAATACGTCAGTAAATACCCCACTGGTGGATTTAAGTGTCTAAATGAGACGACTAAACGTCATCACGCCCAACATTAGCCGCCTTTAGCTTAGCGGTGGTGACGTGAAGTCATGTGACCGTGCTGTAGTTCCTTTATAGCCCAACATTAGCCACCTTTAGCTTAGCGGTGGTGACGTGAAGTCATGTGACCGTGCTGTAGTCCTGTATAGCCCAACGTTAGCCACCTTTAGCTTAGCGGTGGTGACGTGAAGTCATGTGACCGTGCTGTAGTTCCTTTATAGCCCAACATTAGCACACCTTTAGCTTAGCCGGTGGTGACGTGAAGTCATGTGACCGATTGCTGTAGTTCCTTTATAGTCCAACATTAGCCTCCTTTAGCTTAGCGGTGGTGACGGGAAGTCATGTGACCGTGCTGTAGTTCCTTTATAGCCCAACATTAGCAACCTTTAGCTTAGCGGTGGTGACGTGAAGTCATGTGACCA
>NW_022991717.1:0-47361 GCF_902827175.1 Gymnodraco acuticeps
CCACATCTATATCATCCATCCATCCATCCATCCATCCATCTATCCATCCATCTATCTATCCATATATCTTTCCATCCATCTCTCTATCTATCCATCTATCTTTCCATCCATCCATCCATCCATCCATCCATCTATCCATCTATCTATCCAACTATCCATCTATCTATCTATCTATCACAAAGACATAACAAAAATAACTAAAAAGTGACCCAAACTGCTGCAAAGGACAACAAAAAGACAGAAAGTCCAGCCGTCCCTCTGGAGCTTTTAAAGAAGAAGAAGTTGTAAATTAGGAATTTTCAACAAAATGCGTGGCTCTCCCTTTGCATCGTCCTAAAAGGAGTCCTGTAGCAGAGACGCTGTTATAGATCCCACATGCTAACGTTGAGCAGGAGCTGCCTTTTTAAAGTGTCAAAAAAGGACCAGTTGCCAGTTCTTGTCCAGCCTTCGTGCGCTTGATGTGATCACGACGTCTTTCTGTGATCACAACGTCTTTCTGTGTTCAAGGAAACGTGGAGGAAAAAATAAGAACTTGTGAAGACATCAAAATACCCCAATCAATGATCAATTACCTGCTCCCAGAATGCACCTGTGCAACCACCTGTGACCAATTAGATCACTTAGAAATCAGAGCTCCAACACTTTCATTTGGACTCTGATTTGCACAACAATGAAGGCCACTTTTGAAGAGAGTTAGAGGAAGTAATTGTCTTGTAAAATATATTTACTGCATGCATAGAAAAGCCAAGCTTTATAAAGCCTCTAAAGGCCCTGACACACCTACCCGATTTTGGGAGTCAGAGGCCGTCAGAGGCAGTCGGGCATTCGCGGCGCCCCATACTCAGGTTGGTGTGTCCCGCACCGTCGTTGCTTTACGGCACATTTTCACACCTCCCGCGGCCGATTCAAGATGTTGAATCGGCCGCGGGAGGTGTCGGCACGGCCGAAAAGACACGACGGGGTGGGACACACCGATCTGAGTAGGGCGACAGGACGCTCATCGACGGCCAGACATCTATCGACATCGGAAATCGGCTTGGTGTGTAACAGCTTTAAGACTTGCTTTTAGCAGTCGGCATGTGGGAATAACTATTGATCAGGTATTTGTGTGAAGAGTTGTTGAGAAACACCATTTTAGAAGAGCTTATAAACAGCTTTGAATGAAATGTTTGTTTCTGCAGGAGATGTTAGATATTTAATGTTTAAGATCGTAGTTGTTGTGAGTAGAGTTTGGACAAAGTGAGCCCTATAGTGTTTGAATAATTGCACACAACTGTAAATCATGACGGATACTGAAGGCCTAATGCCTGTCATAATGTAATACCAGGCCTTTTAGGGTTGACCAGCACCTGCACATACCTCTCTCCTCCTCTCTGTACCTCTCTACGAATCAATAGAGTGGATTATCGAGATGGAGATCGACTCTCTGTGATCGATGTCTCCTCACATGAAACACAAGCTGCTTCTATTGGATATTAATCTCCGCTCAGTTTCAGTGAAACTCAATAAACACAGGCAGCTGCCAAACGAGCAAATAGGAGGAAGAGAAGGGGCGAAAAAAGATGTCAAATCAGCAAAAGTGGGAACAGACTAAATATGCTTTCCTTCTGGAAAAGATAACAGTGTGGAGTCACAGCACTCTCCGTCTCTCATTATGTGCGAACAAGCCAATTAATTTCCATTCCTTAGTCTCAAACAAAGCTCTAAAAGCAAGAGTTTATTCAGCGTGAGATGAACAGATGGCTGTGTAACAGAAGAACATGTTCTACTCAAGTGACTGCCTCTGCTTCATAGGAAATAATATTTGAAAGTGCAATTAAGGAGATTTTAAGGAGCATATTCTGTTTCCTGTATTTAATGCGTCCGGAGAGGAACACTGACCTTACCTTACTGGAGAGGAGAGACATCTAAGTGCATGGATAAGAGGTAAAACAAGGACTAAATGCTGGACGTTAGGATGTGCGTTATTATCACCCTGATGTGGAAAGTGATTCCTGCAGAGATGAAGTGGTTCACTTCCTGTGACGGCAGAGAACACGGAGCACTGCATCAGAGTCAGAAACACACAATTATTCTGCAAGAAATACATGTTCCTTTCCTTCTGAAGCTGCAGGGAGACTTTGCATTTAATTCACTCTCAGTTCAGGAACTCAGAAGTGTTGTTTTCTGCTTCCTGATGGACGTTTCAATTCAAATCACATTGTTATATCAACTGTGGGAATCTGAACAGAGGCGCAAATACAAGTAGAGACACTACATACTGATATACACCTGAACATCAGCAGGAGAGGACTCTTTAAAGTAGAGACACTACATACTGATATACACCTGAACATCAGCAGGAGAGGACTCTTTAAAGTAGAGACACTACATACTGATATACACCTGAAACATCAGCAGGAGAGGACTCTTTAAAGTAGAGACACTACATACTGATATACACCTGAACATCAGCAGGAGAGGACTCTTTAAAGTAGAGACACTACATACTGATATACACCTGAACATCAGCAGGAGAGGACTCTTTAAAGTAGAGACACTACATACTGATATTACACCTGAACATCAGCAGGAGAGGACTCTTTAAAGTAGAGGACACTACATACTGATATACACCTGAACATCAGCAGGAGAGGACTCTTTAAAGTTGAGGACACTACATACTGATATACACCTGAACATCAGCAGGAGAGGACTCTTTAAAGTAGAGACACTACATACTGATATACACCTGAACATCAGCAGGAGAGGACTCTTTAAAGTAGAGACACTACATACTGATATACACCTGAACATCAGCAGGAGAGGACTCTTTAAAGTAGAGACACTACATACTGATATACACCTGAACATCAGCAGGAGAGGACTCTTTAAAGTAGAGACACTACATACTGATATACACCTGAACATCAGCAGGAGAGGACTCTTTAAAGTAGAGACCACTACATACTGATATACACCTGAACATCAGCAGGAGAGGACTCTTTAAAGTAGAGACACTACATACTGATATACACCTGAACATCAGCAGGAGAGGACTCTTTAAAGTAGAGACACTACATACTGATATACACCTGAAGATCAGCAGGAGAGGACTCTTTAAAGTAGAGACACTAAATACTGATATACACCTGAACATCAGCAGGAGAGGACTCTTTAAAGTAGAGACACTACATACTGATATACACCTGAAGATCAGCAGGAGAGGACTCTTTAAAGTAGAGACACTACATACTGATATACACCTGAACATCAGCAGGAGAGGACTCTTTAAAGTAGAGACACTACATACTGATATACACCTGAACATCAGCAGGAGAGGACTCTTTAAAGTAGAGACACTACATACTGATATACACCTGAACATCAGCAGGAGAGGACTCTTTAAAGTAGAGACACTACATACTGATATACACCTGAACATCAGCAGGAGAGGACTCTTTAAAGTTGAGACACTACATACTGATATACACCTGAAGATCAGCAGGAGAGGACTCTTTAAAGTAGAGACACTACATACTGATATACACCTGAACATCAGCAGGAGAGGACTCTTTAAAGTAGAGACACTACATACTGATATACACCTGAACATCAGCAGGAGAGGACTCTTTAAAGTAGAGACACTACATACTGATATACACCTGAAGATCAGCAGGAGAGGACTCTTTAAAGTAGAGACACTAAATACTGATATACACCTGAACATCAGCAGGAGAGGACTCTTTAAAGTAGAGACACTACATACTGATATACACCTGAACATCAGCAGGAGAGGACTCTTTAAAGTAGAGACACTACATATGATATACACCTGAAGATCAGCAGGAGAGGACTCTTTAAAGTAGAGACACTACATACTGATATACACCTGAAGATCAGCAGGAGAGGACTCTTTAAAGTAGAGACACTACATACTGATATACACCTGAACATCAGCAGGAGAGCACTCTTTAAAGTAGAGACACTACATACTGATATACACCTGAACATCAGCAGGAGAGGACTCTTTAAAGTAGAGACACTACATACTGATATACACCTGAAGATCAGCAGGAGAGGACTCTTTAAAGTAGAGACACTACATACTGATATACACCTGAAGATCAGCAGGAGAGGACTCTTTAAAGTAGAGACACTACATACTGATATACACCTGAACATCAGCAGGAGAGCACTCTTTAAAGTAGAGACACTACATACTGATATACACCTGAACATCAGCAGGAGAGGACTCTTTAAAGTAGAGACACTACATACTGATATACACCTGAAGATCAGCAGGAGAGGACTCTTTAAAGTAGAGACACTACATACTGATATACACCTGAACATCAGCAGGAGAGGACTCTTTAAAGTAGAGACACTACATACTGATATACACCTGAAGATCAGCAGGAGAGGACTCTTTAAAGTAGAGACACTACATACTGATATACACCTGAAGATCAGCAGGAGAGGACTCTTTAAAGTAGAGACACTACATACTGATATACACCTGAAGATCAGCAGGAGAGGACTCTTTAAAGTAGAGACACTACATACTGAGATACACCTGAACATCAGCAGGAGAGGACTCTTTAAAGTAGAGACACTACATACTGATATACACCTGAACATCAGCAGGAGAGGACTCTTTAAAGTAGAGACACTACATACTGATATACACCTGAACATCAGCAGGAGAGGACTCTTTAAAGTAGAGACACTACATACTGATATACACCTGAAGATCAGCAGGAGAGGACTCTTTAAAGTAGAGACACTACATACTGATATACACCTGAAGATCAGCAGGAGAGGACTCTTTAAAGTAGAGACACTACATACTGATATACACCTGAACATCAGCAGGAGAGCACTCTTTAAAGTAGAGACACTACATACTGATATACACCTGAACATCAGCAGGAGAGGACTCTTTAAAGTAGAGACACTACATACTGATATACACCTGAAGATCAGCAGGAGAGGACTCTTTAAAGTAGAGACACTACATACTGATATACACCTGAACATCAGCAGGAGAGGACTCTTTAAAGTAGAGACACTACATACTGATATACACCTGAAGATCAGCAGGAGAGGACTCTTTAAAGTAGAGACACTACATACTGATATACACCTGAAGATCAGCAGGAGAGGACTCTTTAAAGTAGAGACACTACATACTGATATACACCTGAAGATCAGCAGGAGAGGACTCTTTAAAGTAGAGACACTACATACTGAGATACACCTGAACATCAGCAGGAGAGGACTCTTTAAAGTAGAGACACTACATACTGATATACACCTGAACATCAGCAGGAGAGGACTCTTTAAAGTAGAGACACTACATACTGATATACACCTGAAGATCAGCAGGAGAGGACTCTTTAAAGTAGAGACACCTACCTCAACATTGAAAGAATAAAAACACCAGGAACCAATGCATACCTCCTTTATTTCATTTTCATTTTTTTCAACCATGATCGTCAGAGCTAACATTATCCTCCTGTTTGTGACACATTATAATTTCAGTTTACATCAGCATGGTCCATTCTTTTTTCTTCTTCTAACTTGCAAATTAAAATCCACTGAACTAAACTAAAGAGAGGCGTATGTGTGCAGAACAGAGACCAGAGGTGGAGGAAGGAGAATACAAAAATAAAACGGTGAGAGAAGTATTCAGGCACTTAGAAATACTCTCGGCTCCTTGGCTACACGGTGCGTCTTCTCCACGTTTCTCATGCATTTCATAGCCTGGTCCTGTCATGAGGAGAATGACGAGGCTAAGGGGGTTAGCACATCCAAGAACAACTAGTTAAAGGGATTTCAAGTATTTCACACAACATCTACGTTCCTATTTACATGTTCTCTACCAACGTATACTCATTGCATATCCCCTAAGACGTCATGTTTAACAACCATTATTGTACAAATTCTCCGACACACAATTAAAACATGAATTTCATCACGAGCGGCACCCAGAATCCATGGGTTTCTTCAGGGTGTTTTTTTTATGATTTGATACCAGATTTCCTGTACTTTAACACTTTATCTTTCGAGTGGCTTTTCCCCTGGTGGTGTTCCCGCGGCTGGGATGGAAAGGAAGCCATTTGAGAAAATTACAGCATCAATTTCCCCTTCAGCCGCTGCAGGGGACATTACTGTACACAGTGATATTAAAGGGAGATGAAGCATGCACTGGCAGCTTGGATTGAATAAGGATGGTTGTGTTGATTTGATAAAAGTTCACACGTCCCCAACTTTTATAAATCTGTCCTCCCTATGAGTGAAATCGAGTGAAGGCAAACGGTAACAGCATCGAAAGAGAAACAACCAAACGGCAACGTCCACTGAAACTGACATTTGTGCTTTCTTCTCATCAGTACACATTTACACAGACTAACTAAAGACATCAGGAACAGAGACTTCACAAACTGAAAGTACAGAACAACACAGAAAACAGCTTGTTCCCAGAAACCTCAGACGTAGAAAACATCAAATAAGACACAGGAAGTTCATAGACGAAATTATCTCAACTCACTCACTCGCTGTTTCTCAAGGTCTTCATCTGCGGAGGGAGTTTACGCAAATATCAGAGAGGTTTTAAGGAACTAGGGCCAGGTCATAATGAGTCAAAAGTAGTTGATATCTGAGTCAAAACCTCAGACTACGTTCAGGGACGTTTCAACATCTTCTTCCAACGTTCTCGCTTTATACAAAAGGTGGAAAAGCAACTATGATATGGTGAAGCTTTGGGAAAGTTAGTGGTCGAGTCCAATAAACTACAGTTAGAGTTAGGCGATTATAACAACTTGGTTTGGGGAACTTTGTGGTTTCGTTTACAGAAGTTTAAAGGAACTCATGACGACGTTCTCACACCAAGGGTTGGTTAAAGGTTTAGCGAATAAAACTCTTAATGTTCGAGGACAATTGTGGTTAATGAAATTGAACCTGACCTTAACCTTTACACTCACTGCTTATAATAAACTACTTTCTCAATGGGCACCGAATGTTGGACGTAACTCAGAAGGTGCTTTAGCCTTCAAAGACAACTTTCTAAAGGAATCTACAACTTTCTAGGGTACGAAGTGTTCAGCAAATGGTTTCTAAAGGAATCTACTATCTTCCCAGTAAATGGCGTGTTGGATGTTGATGTCTTTGGTCCAGAGTCCTTGTCGTTCAGCCAACGTACCGCTCTTTATAACTGATGCTTCGGATGTCACGCATGAATGTCCTGTCTTAGGGAAGTCGCTCCTAGAGATCCTAACTTGACGAGTTGTCAAAGGTCCAGAAAACTAAGACAACTCCATGTGAAGGGATCAGACTTATTGGACCGTGAACAAAGACTATTTTGAAGCCCCTTTTTAATATGCAACTGGTTATAAACTTTCCCATCATCCTTAACATTATGGTCTTTCAACTTCTCATCCATTACAGTCCTTCACCAAATTGAAATAATCCAGGTAGCCAGAACTCATCGTAAACCAATGGAGATATTGGACAACATTTGTTTTCAGGGAACTGCACTAAGTTGTGTAATCCCTTGAGGTATAAATATACTAAGATAAAACCTGTAGTGATGGGGATTCTGTAGAAATCCACGAATAAAATGGTCGTCTTTCGAATTCTAGGCTAAATCTGGACGAACCTTTGAAATAGGACATGATGTATTGACCCACATTGACATAGTTGGTCTCAAATTGCTCCCAGTTGGGACTAACTTTAACCCAAAAGCTATGTCATGGTGCAGAAAGGTGACAATTTAAACGAAAATCAAGACTTTGAGAAGATGTCGTGTTACTCTTTAAAGAAACAAACGGGAGTTCGAGGTTTGGTATTTGATTTTAGACTGTAAGACAATGGCTTCTACTGACAATAAACTAAAGAACCAACAACCACATGTACTGATCTGTTTCCAAAACAGACTTTTGTTTTTATTCAAAATGTCTACATTGAACATATTTCGTGGAATCTCAAAAGTGAGACGGCTGCTTTTTGTAGGATTGGGTCTTTGGGTGTATTTTAACATTCATTTTTATATTATTTACGAGGCTAGCTGAGAAATATATCATTGCAAGGAAGATAAATGAATCTAATACAGCATATATATATATATATAAATAATAAATGGAAGAATATTTTTTTTGCTTGGACCATAATGACCTGAATGTATGTGTGATGACTTCAAGCACAAATAATAATTGTTATTTTATGTAGAAATGTTAAGCAAGTACTTTCATTTTTAATGATCCCTAACATTTCATTAGTGTTTTTAAATTGGCAGAAATGGGCTTCCATAGTTCCTGGTTTCCCCTGAAGCAACAACACTAAACGCTGACCCTGAAAACCTTCATTAAGTAGTTTTCTTTTGGATTTATCCGTACAAAAACAGGCCACCACAGCAAGACTAAATCCTATCTGCACCCCCACGTCCAAGGCTTTAATGGTCTAAAATATTACACAATGTACAGATCAGATAATCTCCGTGAGCAGGCCATGGCTTCTGACACTCCTGTGCAGAACTTTTGTATAAATATTGTAATTTACACAATATTTTAAGGGTTAAGGAACATGCACTCGATGTGGTTTTTTAAATACCAAAGTGAAGGACTCTGGGAAATGAAGTTTAGTTTATCTTACAAATATAACACTTTTTTTTTTTAATATCAGATATTCCAAATTTGTGTCTAAAAAAATCCATTATAATGTTGTTGTTTAAACCTGAGATTCGAATTTCCATTTCTTCTATAAAAGACTTTGTTGGAGTTCTACTTCCTGTGGCCTCGCTTCTCAGATCCGTCGTGAACAAACCCCCGGAGAGGACAGACAACAAAAACACCCCAAAATACAAACACTTCTGCAGATCTGATGCACATCACGTAAAGTCTGGAAAAGTAAACACTACAAACACTAGAACTGAAACGCTGACTTTAAATAAGTGTATCATGTCAACTGATTCACATAACTGCGTTGGGTTAGGTGAAAGTATCGGAGGAATTTATCATTTAATTCACAGATTAAACGCATCAGTACGGCTGTCATTCATCACACCACAAAGACTGGCCACCTTCTGCTCTCAGTATCAAACGGATGCTACCTGTTATAATTAGCATGTCTTATGTCCCTTTTGTTTCCTGCTCCTCCGTATAAAGTCACCGCTTTTCTGTCTAACTCGGTCAGATCTTGGTGCTATCTACTCGAGCAGGACTCTGGCCTTTTGGCTGGAAGTAAGATTGATTCTGTTAAAGGTCACCTATTATGCAAAATCCACTTGTTCATGTCTCTTCTACATCAACATGTGTCCCCTCTTCTTCATGTCTCTTCTACATCAACATGTGTCCCCTTTTCTTCATGTCTCTTCTACATCAACATGTGTCCCCTCTTCTTCATGTCTCTTCTACATCAACATGTGTCCTCTCTTCTTCGTGTCTCTTCTACATCAACATGTGTCCCCTCTTCTCCGTGTCTCTTCTACATCAACATGTGTTCCCTCTTCTCCGTGTCTCTTCTACATCAACATGTGTTCCCTCTTCTTCATGTCTCTTCTACATCAACATGTGTCCCCTCTTCTTCATGTCTCTTCTACATCAAGATGTGTCCCCTCTTCTTCATGTCTCTTCTACATCAACATGTGTCCCCTCTTCTTCATGTCTCTTCTACATCAACATGTGTCCCCTCTTCTTCATGTCTCTTCTACATCAACATGTGTCCCCTCTTCTTCATGTCTCTTCTACATCAACATGTGTCCTCTCTTCTTCATGTCTCTTCTACATCAACATGTGTCCCCTCTTCTTCATGTCTCTTCTACATCAACATGTGTCCCCTCTTCTTCATGTCTCTTCCACATCAACATGTGTCCCCTCTTCTTCATGTCTCTTCTACATCAACATGTGTCCCCTCTTCTTCATGTCTCTTCTACATCAACATGTGTCCCCTCTTCTTCATGTCTCTTCTACATCAACATGTGTCCCCTCTTCTTCATGTCTCTTCTACATCAACATGTGTCCCCTCTTCTTCATGTCTCTTCTACATCA
Organism: Gymnodraco acuticeps; assembly: GCF_902827175.1. Taxonomy (NCBI): domain Eukaryota; kingdom Metazoa; phylum Chordata; class Actinopteri; order Perciformes; family Bathydraconidae; genus Gymnodraco; species Gymnodraco acuticeps. The sequence continues at coordinate 10,026 of NW_022991717.1, forward strand.
ACATGTGTCCCCTCTTCTTCATGTCTCTTCTACATCAACATGTGTCCCCTCTTCTTCATGTCTCTTCTCCATCAACATGTGTCCCCTCTTCTTCATGTCTCTTCTACATCAACATGTGTCCTCTCTTCTTCATGTCTCTTCTACATCAACATGTGTCCCCTCTTCTTCATGTCTCTTCTACATCAACATGTGTCCCCTCTTCTTCATGTCTCTTCTACATCAACATGTGTCCCCTCTTCCTCATGTCTCTTCTACATCAACATGTGTCCCCTCTTCTTCATGTCTCTTCTACATCAACATGTGTCCTCTCTTCTTCATGTCTCTTCCACATCAACATGTGTCCCCTCTTCTTCATGTCTCTTCTACATCAACATGTGTCCCCTCTTCTTCATGTCTCTTCTACATCAACATGTGTCCCCTCTTCTTCATGTCTCTTCTCCATCAACATGTGTCCCCTCTTCTTCATGTCTCTTCTACATCAACATGTGCTCCCCTCTTCTTCATGTCTCTTCTACTTCAACATGTGTCCCCTCTTCTTCATGTCTCTTCTACATCAACATGTGTCCCCTCTTCTTCATGTCTCTTCTACATCAACATGTGTCCCCTCTTCTTCATGTCTCTTCTACATCAACATGTGTCCCCTCTTCTTCATGTCTCTTCTCCATCAACATGTGTCCCCTCTTCTTCATGTCTCTTCTACATCAACATGTGTCCTCTCTTCTTCATGTCTCTTCTACATCAACATGTGTCCCCTCTTCTTCATGTCTCTTCTACATCAACATGTGTCCCCTCTTCTTCATGTCTCTTCTACATCAACATGTGTCCCCTCTTCTTCATGTCTCTTCTACATCAACATGTGTCCCCTCTTCTTCATGTCTCTTCTACATCAACATGTGTCCCCTCTTCCTCATGTCTCTTCTACATCAACATGTGTCCCCTCTTCTTCATGTCTCTTCTACATCAACATGTGTCCCCTCTTCTTCATGTCTCTTCTCCATCAACATGTGTCCCCTCTTCTTCATGTCTCTTCTACATCAACATGTGTCCCCTCTTCTTCATGTCTCTTCTACATCAACATGTGTCCCCTCTTCTTCACGTCTCTTCTACATCAACATGTGTCCCCTCTTCTTCATGTCTCTTCTACATCAACATGTGTCCCCTCTTCTTCATGTCTCTTCTACATCAACATGTGTCCCCTCTGTGGAAAGAGACTCTGAAAGTTTCAGGAACAAAGTTTCTCTCTCTTTTTGATCCATTTCTATAAAAACCTGTCTGAAAATGAGCTGATCAGATCACTTGATGATGTCATAACGATGTTTTGTCTTGTGTAACCATTAGCCAATCAGCAACCAAGGTAACCCCCCCCCCCCCTTATCACCTGAATCTCCTCCTAGAGCACCATTGTGTTCTTTGTACCCAAATGTCTCTCAGAGGGGCGTGGGGAGGGGCTCCTTATTTTCATCTAAAGTAACAGACAGAGAATCAGCACTTTGGAAACAGGGCTGAAACAGAGGGGATTATGGGTAATGCTGCAATGATCTGTTTGGTGTTCCAGCCAATCAGAGACAGGCTCTGGATATATCTGAGAGCTATAATAAAGTAATGAAACAGTATAATAGGGGACCTTTAAATGCTATAACTCTTTATTAAATAACACAACTTTGGTTTAAGCTTGTATATTTGTTCTTTTCTTTCCAGAAGGTGAGAGTGGCATTTCCACCTCAGAAAGCAATAATATTAAGTATTTAAAGAGGTTCATAGTATTGCTTTCAACTAACCGAATACAGTTTTGTGCACTTTGTCAGTTTTTTCAAGTGTGCACACTATCTTCAAAACATGTTAACAAATAATCATGCAATTACGTATCGGCCACTACGTTTTGTTTTGCACTAATAAATACTGCTTTTCACTGTAAAGTATTTTGTATTAATTATGTGACCGTCTATGTTTCTTGTAGGTATTTAATTGCTCTTCTTACTGCACTGTTAGTGTACAGTTTTATTATGATGCTGCTGTGTTTATTGTGTTTTTGTAACTCTGGCACAACCATTTCCTTCGGGATGAATAAAGTCTTATCTAAAATAATCCTAATGCAAAGTGGTGGGGACAAAACTGGCCATTTCCAGAAGTGATGGAGACCAACTGTCCCCAGTCTAAAAGACACCTATGATTATGTGAAATGTGTTGACATAACACACTTAATAAGAGTCAACGGTTCAGTGTTTCTCCGTGCACGAGGGTCGTCTTACAGCAGGTTTATTTAGTTTGAAACTTCTCAGACGACGCGCTGACGTCGTCCGCCAATACACTTAATGAAAAAGTCAACGTTTCAGTGTTTTCTGCACGTGGATCCTCTTACAGCAGGTTTATTTAGTTTGAAACTGGCAATTTCCAGAAGTTGTGGAGACCCACTGTCCCCAGTATAAATGACGCCTATTGTTATGTGACATTCGTTGACACAATACACTTAATAAAAGTCAACGGTTCAGGTTCTTTCCCCGTGCACGTGGGTCCTCTTACAGCAGGTTTATTTAGTTTGAAACCTCTCAGACGACCGTGCTGATGTCGTCCACCTCGTCCGGTTTCTTGGGTTTACTGGGCAGCGACTTGAGATATTCCAGGTGTCGTCGAGCGTCCTCTTGGTTCTGTCGCACGTAGTAAACCACGTAGGAAATGACCATGGCGAACCACCCGAACATGGTCACCAACATGGCGTAGTCTGTGGTCCTTTTGGCGAGGTTACACAGGTCCGTGTCCACCGCTAAGAAAGGCTGTCCCTCCTGGTCTCTGATCTCTGAGCTCCGGCAGAGAACTCGCGCTGCCGCCTCGTGGTTATGAGCCATTCCTCCGATAGCTTGTTGCAGAGCGCAGTCACAATGCCACGGGTTATCGTCCACGATGACGCGAGCCTTCAGACGGGCGAAGGCGTCTTTGTGCACGCTAGTGATGCGGTTGTGGGACAAATCGAGAACCTGAAGCGTTCCCTCGATGCCGCTGAACGCTCCTTCGCCTAAAGTCTCCACAGCGTTGTAGGATAAGTTTAATTCCCTCAGGAGACGCAGGCCGTGGAAAGCTTGATCCGGAACGGCGCCAATCTGATTGTGGTCCAGTCTGAGCAGAACCTGAGGAGGAAGAGAGGATGAGAAGTAAAGTCAACAAGGACATGTGGACATTATCAAACTCTGGTGTAAAGTAACTAAGTACATGTGGACATTATCAAACTCTGGTGGGAAGTAACTAAGTACATGTGGACATTATTAAACTCTGGTGGGAAGTAACTAAGTACATGTGGACATTATCAAACTCTGGTGTAAAGTAACTAAGTACATGTGGACATTATTAAACTCTGGTGGGAAGTAACTAAGTACATGTGGACATTATTAAACTCTGGTGGGAAGTAACGAAGTACATGTGGACATTATCAAACTCTGGTGGGAAGTAACTAAGTACATGTGGACATTATTCAACTCTGGTGGGAAGTAACGAAGTACATGTGGACATTATTAAACTCTGGTGGGAAGTAACTAAGTACATGTGGACATTATTAAACTCTGGTGGGAAGTAACTAAGTTAATTTTCCACTACATTTATTAAACAGCTTTAGTTACTTTTAACAAAATGCATCTCTAAAAATGTAACTAGTGGACTAACTCTTTAAGTCACAAAAGACTCATTATTTACAAATTTTACAAAAAGTCAGTCAGATCTTCCTGTGAGAGACTGAATCCTCCTGAATATCTGGCGTCCCGTTGACCTGTTGAGGAAAGTACAATAGATATACATCTCACGGTGTCTGAGGGCAGGCCGGGGGGGATTACGAGGTACTGTACTTGAGTATTTCTATTTAATGCGACTTCTACTCGTTGACCTGTTTTTTGTTGTTGTACCGTTTCTGATTTTATGTAAAGCGTCTTTGAGCACTAGGAAAAGCGCTATGAAAATCGAATGTATTATTAGTTAGTGTGAATGCTAAATGTTATTCTACGGACGAAAAGTTTATTATTATTCCGCCGGTATTTTGGCCCTCTTCTTCTCCCGCAGTGAACATCGCAGAAACTCCGTTCAAACATCAAAACGTTCAGCTCGGTCGGGAATCGATGGCTATAACTTTTATCATTCATAACTTTCATAATTCCAGAGATACATCCCATAATACATCACATTTTCAACATTGAAGTCAATGGAGGAAATCTTCAGACTTCAACAAATCTTCATGTGACTTCAACTGCTAACTGTTCATTCATACTTTCACTCAGAAACCTCATTCCAACTTTAAAATGTTACAAATCTTTCTGACATTATTCGTGTGAAACAATTTTTAAATCTGATTCTTACTTTTAGAGATATTAACATTTGTTCAGACCTTGTTTTCGAGGTTTTCTTCACATGTTAACATTAACTAGAGTGCGTGATGTCACAGCTAGAGGGTGAGAAATCTTGAAATTTGCCTTCATATATATTTTTTAAAACTGCCATAATTCCCAAACCCTACATTCCTGAGACATAATTTATCATGACAAACGTAGGAAAACATCTCGTAGCTTGAAAAATGACAAATAATTAAGCAAAAAATAATTCAACAAAATGCCTCTTGAGGGCATGAAGTGACAAAAACGTTCAACATTCCTCCATTGAAGCCCATTGTAATTTCAGGCAGATATTTCCTCACAGCAGCAGCCGCACACCTTTAGTTAAACTGCCAAAAAGGCCATATTATTAACCCAAAAGTACACAAACATTACACTTCAGATACTCAACTTCCTTGACATGCTTCACGTTTTGAAATGTCACAGATATCTGTTACGGTTCTTCCACAAAACGTTCACATGTAAGAGGTTCATCTCTCATTCAGAACAATGGAAACCTGTGATCTCTACAGAGCTCGTTAGTTCAACTATAAACACCTGTGTAATGGAACACGATGCTGACGTGCTCAGAGCAGCAGACTTCAGGTAGCAGTGTGCTAACAGTCCAGCTGTGAAGACATCTACGGGACAGTTTGGAGAGTTCTTAAAATGCCGTTGCCATGGCAACACAATGCTCGCCTTGAAACACGGTTTTCTCATAGCTTCAGTGAAAATACTCCAAACAGCCCAGAACTTCACAGGTTTGATAACGATGCAGCCATCAACGCATCTAAGGGTATTATGGGGTGTCATGAAATGCCGTTGCCATGGCGACAGACCACTCGCCATGAAATACGATGAGGCTGTAAGTCCAATGGACACGGTCCAATCGTCCCCCAATCTTCACTTGTATATCACCGGTCCATGCCTCAACAGCTCTACGCCAACTCTGAGATCTCACCATATGCCGTTTCCATGGAAACGCATCCCTCGCCATACAACATGATGTCGCTATAACTCCAATGAAAATGTTCAAAAAGTGCTCAAACTTCACATGTGTGCTAACAGCCCAGCCGTGAAGACATCTACGGGACAGTTTTGAGATTTCTTCAAATGCCGTTGCCATGGCAACACAATGCTCGCCATGAAACACTGCTTTCTCATAACTTCAGTGAAAATGCTCCAAACGCCCCAAAACTTCACAGGTTTGTTAACGATGCAGCCATCAACTCATCTAAGCGTATTATGGGGTGTCATCAAATGCCGTTGCCATGGCGACAGATCATTCGCCATCAAGTTAGTTCAGAAGTTTGCAGTTCAAATATTCTGCTGCTTTTCCAAGCCTTTTTACTTTCTTTTCTTCTCTCATCACACATTCAAGCCCCCAGTGTTCATGTATCATTTCAATCTAAATTCTTCACTTTCTTCTTACACATTACATTTCAGCATAGAAGTTTAGCGTCAGCTTTTCAGCATAAAGCATTCCCACTAGCAATTTCTTCAGGAATTGCATTCTCTAGTTATTAAATAGTCTATCTCACCGTGTCTGAGGGCAGGCCGGGGGAGGGATCTCTTTGAGGTATATATTATATATATTATTATTAAAAGGTCTCTATATCACCGTGTCTGAGGGCAGGCTGGGGGGGATCTCTTTGAGGTATATATTATATATATTATTATTAAAAGGTCTCTATATCACCGTGTCTGAGGGCAGGCTGGGGGGGATCTCTTTGAGGTATATATTATATATATTATTATTAAAAGGTCTCTATATCACCGTGTCTGAGGGCAGGCTGGGGGGGGATCTCTTTGAGGTATATATTATATATATTATTATTAAAAGGTCTCTATATCACCGTGTCTGAGGGCAGGCTGGGGGGGGGGGGATCTCTTTGAGGTATATATTATATATATTATTATTAAAAGGTCTCTATATCACCGTGTCTGAGGGCAGGCTGGGGGAGGGATCTCTTTGAGGTATATATTATATATATTATTATTAAAAGGTCTCTATATCACCGTGTCTGAGGGCAGGCCGGGGGAGGGATCTCTTTGAGGTATATATATATATATTATTATTAAAAGGTCTCTATATCACCGTGTCTGAGGGCAGGCCGGGGGAGGGATCTCTTTGAGGTATATATTATATATATTATTATTAAAAGGTCTCTATATCACCGTGTCTGAGGGCAGGCTGGGGGGGGGGGGATCTCTTTGAGGTATATATTATATATATTATTATTAAAAGGTCTCTATATCACCGTGTCTGAGGGCAGGCTGGGGGGGATCTCTTTGAGGCGCGACTGGCTGCAGGACACGTTCAGCCCGTGCAGGTGGGGGTCTCTCTGGCAGAGGCAGCCCTTGGGACACATGGAGGCGGAGGGGAAGCAGAGCGCCATGAGGACCAGGCTCTGCAGCAGCAGGACCATGGGGAGCGAGCGGGACAACCACAGGTCCAGCAGAGTCATGGTGAGGGTCCGTCTGCAGCATCCCGGGGCCTCCAGGGGCCACAACTCCACCTCCTCAGACACATCCAAACATGGTGGAGAGAGAGAGGGGGGGTCTCACTTCCTGTTCACTGGAGAGGAGAGGGGAGCATGTTGTGGAGAGGCCTGAAACCAGAACAAAGAGAAAGTTAGAGACCCTCTAGAAAGTTTAGAGGTTCACCTGAGGGTCTACACAGCATCCAGATCAGACTAAGAGACAGTTAGAGTTTAGTTTTTTTAAATTGGGGTTTTCTATTTTGTTGTGTTTTGAAATGTTTTTACATCGTGTAGAGGTTTTTTCAGTCGTGGCTATAACTATTGTCTCGTGTTTTTACATTTGTGTTTTTGTCCAAATGTATTTATTCTGCTTTTTATATATGTATTAATGAACAGCACTTTGGTCAACACTGTTGTTTTTAAATGTGACATATAAATATAGTTGGATTTGATAGAGACCCTTTTAGACTTCGGAGGTTCACCTGAGGGTCTACACAGCGTCCAGAACAGACAGAAAACACCTGATTCCACTGCGCCTGGACCGAGATAAATCAGAATCAAGTTTATTGCCAGGTACGTTTTCACATACAAGGAATTTGATTTGGTGTCCGGTGGTGCGAACATCAACAATCTAAAAAAATAAGTTGCAAAGTAGGTTAAAAAATAAACATAAGGATAATACAAAATAAGTATTTTATCGAAACAATTTAGCATACAAAAGGATGCTAAAAGGCGCTCTCACACCGGAGTACTTTTCCCAGTATAGTTCCGAAATGTTGCGTTCACACCAAAAAGAGCCCAAAAAGAGAACCTTTTCACCCCCTTTTCCGTCCCTGCTAGAGAGCAGGCGCTTTCATGGGAGAAAAAGGTTCCTATGTCTGATTGGCTGGAAGGATTGCAAACCACGCCCCGTAAAACTCCCACAATGTTCTGTGAAGCCGCCATTTTATTATCCTCTTATTAGCATTAGCATTAGCCCAGCGCAGAAACGCAGAGAGACTAACTTATGGCAACACAAAATAAAGCATGGGAGCGGTGGAGATGAGGAGGTGTCGGCGTTCTGGCGATTTACTCGGAAGGCTTCAGTGGAAGCTGCTGGGAGTCCCAGCAGCTTCCACTGAAGCCTTCCCCAACTCCGGGGACTTCCGCCCGGGGACTTTGGGCGGCAGTATACGCCGTGAAGTGGTTTGCGGCCTGCCAGTAAACCCAAAGCAGAAGAAGAAGAAGTGACGTCAGCGGCTTCATTTGCCTAATCCTCCCTCAGGGACTTATTCCGGTGTGAACGCGATCTGTACTTAGTTCATGAGAACTAAAGAGTTCTGATGAACTAAGTACGGCAAAGTACTTGGTGTGAAAGCGCCTATAGACAAGTATTTACACCAGAATTACATTTAACTATACAAATAACCTTAACAGCTAAACAACAAAACACTTAACAGTTCAGTCTTAATATGTTTATTAGAAGCAGCATAGTTTGAGTTTGGCGTCTAGGCTCGGGCCTCATCACTCCACAGAGTATACGGCAAACTCCAGTGTATATTTGAAAGTGGAGGGCTGTACAGACATGTGTGCAAAAAGCAGCCAGAGTTGAGCATGAACACGGCTCACAGTATTAAGAAAAACACAAAAGAACAAGATGTTGTTCACATGATGAGTGTAAAGGAATATTTTAGTCTTGTTAAAGTATATAGAGTTTAGTGACTTGTCCTCGGGAATCTGTTTAATGGTTAAAGTGTATTCCTGCCTGTAATGTGATCCATAGCTTCTCAGGAAGACACAGGTCAAGAGGTCATCTGATGTCTTGTGGGGGGAGAAGTTTGGCTCATGTGGGTTTGCAATGCAACGAGTCTCGACATCTGGCATGCATTAAAGGAAAACCCGCGTGTTTTAGAGCCCTCCTCTTCTTACATATAGATGGGTTCTTGGCGCTTTTGTCTTCAGAGTTGGCTGGTATCTTACATGAGAACTGTGGTATACTGTGATCTCTCCGGCCGTACGAATTCTCAATAAATATCAGTGTATTGACAGGCGAATCCAGTTTCCCTCATTTCATGATTGGCTCAACATTGCTGCAAAGAAGTTTTTACTTCACAATGAGCATTAATGGAATGCATCATGTTTTTGAATTGGATACATAATAGAATAGAATACTATTGCACTCAGAATTGTTTAGCTAATTGAAGCTTCCTGCAGGATTGTTGCTTTGTGAGTGTGTGTCTTCGTGGTTCATTGCACTTATTGAAAGCTGCCTTGGATAAAAGCATCAGCTAAATGTAGTGGTGTCTTATATGTATTGTACCTTTGCTCTACTTGGAGAAGCCGAGGACAATAAGTCAATCGTATTAAATCTAAATCTAGTGATTTACTTTGGTCATCACCACCTTCATGGGCTCTGTGAATACGTGTGTTTGTTGACACTTTGACAGGAGACCATATTTCAAAGTTAGGATATCCTGTTTGGTTTTCTGGCCTGGATCCTGCTCCTTTAACCAAATGCACCCCAATATGTATATGGACTTAATTATATAATATACTCGCTGTATTTACATTCAAATTGTCCAGTGAAGCGACTGCAATGATAAAAAGCAGGTTTATAATCTGCAAGGGTTTCCTTTAACAATCCACACAGAGGCATCAGACCATACGTGTCAAACTCGAGGCCCGGGGGCCAAATCCGGCCCTTGGTGGATTTAATTTCGGCCCGCAGGATAATGTCTAATTGCTATTAGATCTGGCCCGCCGGTATATTGCACGCACACCTTCACTCCATCCTGAGAGTCTCCTCAGCTCAGAGCCTGAGCCCAAACATTGATGACCTTGCACCCAAGATGAGACGCCAAGTATCTGAGCTAGCATCACAGAGCAGCACACTGAGTTCAATGGATGCTTCCTTCTGCATTTTCTCTCAGGACAACAGGGCATGTTTGGTTTTCTCTCTGAGGGGAATAGTTTTTAGAAGCTGTTGTTGGCCTGTGGAAAAATGTACTCATAAGAAAAGACTCTGGAAAAGCTGCAGATAGAGCCATAAGAAATTAATGCAACTGATTATTTAATGTTTAATGTTGTTTTTATAGGCAATCATTGAAGCTTTGTTAGTTCCAGGTTTAATATGTGCAATAAGTTCATTTCAATAAGTTCTGCGATAAACATTGAACCAGTCCGGCCCTCCACTAGTACCCATTTGTTTATTTGGCCCACTGTGTATTTGAGTTTGACCCCCCTGAGTTAGACCTTTACACGTCACAGTTCACGACTAAATTACAGCACTGTCGAGTTTACATATTCTTATCAAAACAGAAACTGATAATAATGTGATTTATGATTAACATCATGCAGCTCTCTCTGATCTCTCACACTGATCTCTCACACAGCTCTTTGTGAGTCACCGTCTCACATCACATGAACACACACTCCTCCTTCACACACACTGATCTCATACACCCCTCCTTCACACACACTGATCTCACACACATGCTCCGAGTTGTATATAACACACAGAACAGAACCTTTTGTTTCCTTTTCTGAGAGACCTTGAGGATCGATGGTTATAAAACATCTTCCACTGCAGGACAAACGACGATGTGATGGATCAACGTCTCCTCCTGCAGGAACATGGCCTACACATATATATTATGATATATATGATTAGATAACATTTTGTGGCATAATCTCCCATTTTATTAGTTTCTTTCCTACAAAGTTCTGGCTGTCAAATAATTCCCTTTCATTCTTAACTCTATGTAAATGTTATTGTACACTTCCATGTCTTTTGATGCTGCTGCAACACAACAAGTACTTCTTATCTGATCTTAATGTATTGCATCTCAATGTTTTAATTCCTCAAACAGCTCAGTCTGAATCTTTAGAGATGCACGATACATGTTCTCTAATACAATCTGCAAAAGCATCTAACGCTGAGAAATTAATGTGTAAAGATACTTGAGTTGATTCTAAATGTAGTGGAGTAGAAGTATACGCAGCATTAAACGGAAATACTCGAGTAAAGCACGTATTCCTAAATTGTACCTGAGTAAATGTACTTAGTTACTGTGTGTGTTTATGCAGCTGCTGTTCGCCTGCTTCTTTGTGCAGGAAATATAAAACCTCTTATGTTAGACATGATATTCTGAGCATCCTCATTATCACTGTTGACTTCATCCAACTGGTGGAACAGAGGTTCATTCATCGAGGAGGAAACCAAGCTGGAGCAGAAACATCTAACAACGAGTCAAACAATGTGATGGAGGTAAACAGGATGGAGCCTTTGAGGCTTCCTGTGGGGTTCCTCTCCTGCAGAGTGCTGTTCAAGGTTTTACTGCATGTCAATGGTCTGCAGAGGCTAACATCCATGTGCTTCCTCCAGAGGCAGTTTCTCAAACACACACGCCCCAAATCCAGATATTCATCATCCTCTTCATCCCTTCTCCGCGTCAAATCCAGATCTTCATCATCCTCTTCATCCCTTCTCCTCATCAAATCCAGATATTCATCATCCTCTTCATCCCTTCTCCGCGTCAAATCCAGATCTTCATCATCCTCTTCATCCCTTCTCCTCATCAAATCCAGATCTTCATCATCCTCTTCATCCCTTCTCCTCATCAAATCCAGATATTCATCATCCTCTTCATCCCTTCTCCGCGTCAAATCCAGATCTTCATCATCCTCTTCATCCCTTCTCCTCATCAAATCCAGATATTCATCATCCTCTTCATCCCTTCTCCGCGTCAAATCCAGATCTTCATCATCCTCTTCATCCCTTCTCCTCATCAAATCCAGATATTCATCATCCTCTTCATCCCTTCTCCGCGTCAAATCCAGATCTTCATCATCCTCTTCATCCCTTCTCCGCGTCAAATCCAGATCTTCATCATCCCCACCAGTATCTAGACTTGTGTCTTTTCTATAGAGAGGCGAAGTCCCTCTCTTTCCTCCATGGGACCTCATTTCTGAAAAAGTATGTATTGAAGTCAATGGCGAGAGAAAGATTATCTTTTGATCCCGTTTGAATTGTGCCACGAATTACACACATGATGTTTGTCAATTTAAAAGATCATTTTGCAAAGTCAAAAAAATTAAAATGTGTCGTAAAACACATGTAGCGTTTTGAGAACTGCACATACACACAAGGGGAGTCAGTCGGTTCCTAAGAGCCAGCATGCGGGACCGGGACTCTGGGATTTGTAGTCTTTCTAGTTGCGTATTTTTCATAGTCTTTTATTTCAACAGTTTTACGACAAACTGTGACTTTTTTTACATGGAAACTATTTTTTAAGATTGACAAACATCATATGTGTAATTCATGGCACAATTCAAACGGGATCGAAAGATACGTTTTCTCTCTGCATTGACTTCAATACATACTTTTTCAGAAATAAGGTCGGAAGTAGATGGATCGCCTCTCTATATACTCAAGGCTACACTTCCACCCTTAAAGTATACGGTATCAGGATCGGGGTCTAATTGCCAAAGACTCAAATGAAGTCTCTCCTGATTGAAATATATGTAGTTGCCAGTATCTTTTCTAAAGTTTCTCAATGCTCTTTTAGTCCATACAGGAAATGGTAGTTTCCCCACAGCAGAAACCCCCTCAGTTTCATCCTAACGTCTTCTCCTCTGATTTGTTTGACATCTCGTCCCCAGCCTCCTCCTCTCCGTGTGTTTTGTCCGGGGAAACCTCTGCCTGTGAGTCAGGAATATAAATGTCAGGCTCCTGGTTGAACTGGAGCCAAAGTCAAATTCAAATGTCAGGAAAATCCATCCCATTTTTCATTCTGGACCGGAGTCAGCGAGCGGGGAAGTTTTCCCTCCCCAGAGACACTCAGCCAGCGTGACTAAAAATAAATGGAGCTGTCAAAGTGAATTTGGAGAGATTAGCTTGAGGGACCTTCAGATCTGAATATGCTTCAGAGAGAAGTCTGATTTCTAGAATAAGATCATGAAGGCTCGGAGAAAGGCCTCCTTTTCAACCCTTTTACTATCAAGGTTTCTATTCATTACGTGGTAAATATTGCCTTTTCTTAGGGTAGGTTTTGTGATCATTTACATATCATAATGTCAACAAACTAACAATAGGCGCTTTCACACCAAGTACTTTGCTGTACTTAGTTCATCAGAACTCTTTAGTTCTGATGAACTAAAGAGCAGATCGCGTTCACACTGGAAAAAGTCCCTGGGGGAGGATTAGGCAAATGAAGCCGCTGACGTCACTTCTTCTTCTTCTGCTTTGGGTTTACTGGCAGGCCGCAAACCACTTCACGGCGTATACTGCCGCCCAAAGTCCCCAACCGGAAGTCCCCGGAGTTGGGGACTGGCTTCAGTAGAAGCTGCTGGGAGTCCCAGCAGCTTCTACTGCAGCCTTCCGAGTAAATCGCCGACACCTCCTCATCTCCACCGCTCCCATGTTTTCTTTTGTGTTGCCATAAGTTAGTCTCTCTGCATTGGTGCGAGGGGCTAATGCTAATACACCTGAACATCAGCAGGAGAGGACTCTTTAAAGTAGAGACACTACAGACTGATATACACCTGGACATCAGCAGGAGAGGACTCTTTAAAGTAGAGACACTACATACTGATATACACCTGAACATCAGCAGGAGAGGACTCTTTAAAGTAGAGACACTACATACTGATATACACCTGAACATCAGCAGGAGAGGACTCTTTAAAGTAGAGACACTACATACTGATATACACCTGAACATCAGCAGGAGAGGACTCTTTAAAGTAGAGACACTACATACTGATATACACCTGAAGTACAATGGCGGCTTCACAAAACCTTTCAGAGTTTTACGGGCGTGGTTTGCAATTCGCCCAGCCATTCAGAAATTGGGGGGAAAAGGTTCGCAAAAAAAAGTTTGAGTTCCAGATCTTTTTGGTGTGAACGCAAAATCCCACGAACTATCGGAACTATTCCTAGAAAAGTACTCCGGTGTGAAAGCACCTAATGGCCTTCTGTGAGAATCAACGTCTGATTTATTATTATTTTTGTGTACCTTCCCCATACTTTGTCCTTCATGCACTCTCAGCCATTCCCCATGTTTTCACTGCATGCATATTTACAGTTTATCCATGAAAAAACTATGCTCAGAAAGAACAAGGATGAAATGCAAATGAATCAAAAATGATAAGACTAATGTCCGTATATCGTCAGGTCAACACATAACAATGATTGAGTTCATGTCCGTATGTTTTTTAATAGTCGTTATGGTAACAATGCCGGGGGTCATGTCTGTATTTCGTACGATAATTAGAAATGTAAAAATTATAACGGTTACCTCCCAATCCCGATGGGTCGATAAAGTACAAAATGTTATGAATTCATAATACGATAAGTTGCTAATATAAAGTATATAAAGTCAAATGGATCAAAGTCATCTCCGTATGTCCACTGAAAATAATGTCTGGTCAAAGTCATGTCAATAAGTTGTACAGTAAAACGACAAATTACCTATTGTGTTCAAAGTCGTCTCCAAATGTTCTACAAAAAGCCGATAAAGTAAAAGTTATTGAAGTCTATTCGTTTTTTAAGAATGATCAGAGTTGTGTCTATAAATCAAATGATAACGTGAAGCAGGAAAAGTGAGGGAGATCAAATTCATTTATCAGTTGGGAAAATAAAAGATTATTCAAGTCTTGTCCTAATCACAAGTTTTTAAGTAAACATATCAACGTTATATCGTACGACTACTTATTGTGTGTTTTGGATGTTAACGTCATCATTTCATCCATGTTGTTAAATAACGTTTCCTTCCTGGTGAGCAAAGGAAACTTGGTAATCTTCAAAAAAGAGAGAGTGTGACCTCCATGACCTCTGTTCTGCATTTCATATTCAATATTTAAAAAACCATGCAGTGAGAGGTCCTTCTTAATCAACATGTGTCCCCTCTTCTTCATGTCTCTTCTACATCAACATGTGTCCCCTCTTCTTCATGTCTCTTCTACATCAACATGTGTCCCCTCTTCTTCATGTCTCCTCTACATCAACATGTGTCCCCTCTTCTTCATGTCTCTTCTACATCAACATGTGTCCCCTCTTCTTCATGTCTCTTCTACATCAACATGTGTCCCCTCTTATTCATGTCTCTTCTACATCAACACGTGTCCCCTCTTTCTCCATGTCTCTTCTACATCAACATGTGTCCCCTCTTCTTCATGTCTCTTCTACATCAACACGTGTCCCCTCTTATTCATGTCTCTTCTACATCAACATGTGTCCTCTCTTCTTCATGTCTCTTCTACATCAACATGTGTCCTCTCTTCTTCATGTCTCTTCTACATCAACATGTGTCCCCTCTTCTTCATGTCTCTTCTACATCAACATGTGTCCCCTCTTATTCATGTCTCTTCTACATCAACATGTGTCCTCTCTTCTTCATGTCTCTTCTACATCAACATGTGTCCTCTCTTCTTCATGTCTCTTCTACATCAACATGTGTCCCCTCTTCTTCATGTCTCTTCTACATCAACATGTGTCCCCTCTTCTTCATGTCTCTTCTACATCAACATGTGTCCCCTCTTCTTCATGTCTCTCCTACATCAACATGTGTCCCCTCTTATTCATGTCTCTTCTACATCAACATGTGTCCTCTCTTCTTCATGTCTCTTCTACATCAACATGTGTCCCCTCTTCTTCATGTCTCTTCTACATCAACATGTGTCCCCTCTTCTTCATGTCTCTTCTACATCAACATGTGTCCCCTCTTCTTCATGTCTCTTCTACATCAACATGTGTCCCCTCTGTGGAAAGAGACTCTGAAAGTTTCAGGAACAAAGATTCTCTCTCTTTTTGATCCATTTCTATAAAAACCTGTCTGAAAATGAGCCGATCAGATTTTGGCCACTTGATGTCATAACGATGTTTTGTCTTGTGTAACCATTAGCCAATCCCCACACCCCCCCCCCCTTATCACCTGAATCTCCTCCTAGAGCTCCATTGAGTTCTTTGTAACCAAATGTCTCTCAGAGGGGCGTGGGGAGGGGCTCCTTATTTTTCATCTAAAGTAACAGACAGAGAATCATCACTTTGGAAACAAGGCTGAAACAGAGGGGATTGTGGGTAATGCTGCAATGATCTGTTTGGAGTTTCAGCCAATCAGAGACAGGCTCTGTATATATCTGAGACCTGTGATATACTGATGAAACACAGTATAATAGGGGACCTTTAAAACAGGTCTACTTTCTCCTTTTCATCCCCCAGAGGCACAACTCCCTTTAACTCTGAGTCTCACCTCATCTCACCTCCAACACTAAGACTCCTGCTGTATTCAAGACTAACCTGAAACCCTCCAGCATCTGAACACAAGATAAGATAAGAAGTACTTTATTGATCCCAATCTGGGAAATGTTTGCGTTGCAGCAGCATAAACAGACAAGGCACTAAACACCTGAACTAACAACATCCATAACATTCACCTGTTTGCAACTTACACATTATGCACCACTTATATATCTTATGGCACTACTTCTATTCTATTTTATTGTATTTACTTGCACTATTGTATCTGTTTTATTGTGTTGCTCTGTCGGAGGAGCCTAAGATTTTCATTGACATATCTACACTGTATGTACAAATGACAGTAAGAGCCTTGAATCTTGAATCATTGCACATAAGAGAAATGAAAAGACTAGAATTAAACAATAGACGTCTCAAATAGAAATAAAATACCATTAAAAAAAGTGGAAAATATACATGTTGAAATACAAATGTACTGTAACAACATTTAAAGCAGGATATTATACATTAAGTGTGTGAGGAATGGAATATTGAATTGAAATAAATGTAAAATGTACAGTGTGATTTGAAGTCCAGTTACACAAGAGAAGCTCTCCTGCATCTAGCATCTTGAATGAATCGTTAAATGCAGCGGGCCTTCCTCACACCGGGGATTAGTGCAACACTCTGAGTTTGAGCGTTTCTGAAAGGTAGGATGAATCGGTGTTTCCTGCACAGCTGAAATGTCTGGAGGTTTTTTCTGAGAAACGCCTACGCTAGAGTTCAGTTTCTCCTCTCCGGCACTCCAAGGATTCTTGGCCATTATTCATTGAGTGTGTACCAGCAAATTAAGGTGCCTAATGATTCAAGGAAAACAAATTAAAGGCCCCGTTCAGGGAGACGGAACAATGAGAGTAATTAAAAAAAACATCGAGGGATTTCAGTTTGGGGTTTAAATGTTTTTTTCTGGACTCTTTTTATAGAAAACGCAGACTGCCGGAGGTGGGAGACGTCCTCTGGGAATCCTGAACACACACTTCATCTGGGAGTTATTGGCAGCAGATACATGGTGATGATAAAGAGACATATGTGCACGGTTTGAGTAAAAACAGCTAATTCGAAAACACTGGTTTGGTGGTTTGCAGACTTTAAGACGTCTGAAAATGTTTATTAAATTTCGGATGAATAAAAGGTTAAAAGATCCAGTTTTTGTGTTTTAAAAAGTGTCTTGTTGCCCTGTTTATAATTATATATTTAAACTTATAATGTTATTAGTATGCATTGCTGTTAGATGGAGGCTGGCAGACTGACTTTAATCTGTATATTAATATATTCAATATTTAATCATTACAGCTGTTGATATGTACAAATAGAGTTTTCTGTTAATGTTGATTCTGGTTTATTTTATTTTGGATTTTATTACATTTTGTATTCAGGTGCTACACGCTGCTGTGACCGAAGACATTCACAATCTGGGATCAATAAAAGTAAATCTAATAGTTTGCATTTTTGTTAATCCAATCACAAATGGACAACTCTAAGTATATCATTTAACACTTATAGCATTAAGACGCGTCACAATATACGTGTTTGGTAACATAACAAGCTATTCCCATGTGCATCCTTTCAGTTTGCACGTACAAAATACACATGAAAATAAAAATGGTTCTTCTAGTGGTGTGTGTTTGCATAGATTTAAGTTGCATCCCTTTCATAAATCAGACTTTGGAACAGAAGCGTGTAAAGACTCACGAAAAGAGCTCCCTACGTTATTTGTCTGAGGTGAAATGAGTAGACCTTTAAATTCTGGTTTTTAAGAAGCATTTGATGAAACTAAAGTTAACCTCTGAATGGGGACGCTGCTCCGTGTCTGCTGGGTTTGAATACAGGAAACTGATCCCCAACATGTAAGCTAATAAAACGAAATAAGGTATTACTATGTCAGTTTTATTTAACACGTGGTTCTGCTGCCCCCAAGTGCCCAAAAACAGCCTTTAATGCAGCATTAAAAAAAGGTATGATATGTAAAAATGTTCGGATTTAAATGTCTAACAACAACTAGAGCTGTTTAATATATTTCACTGAGTTGTGTAATAGCGTTATACATAATCTTTACAACGATTTTCAAACCTAAAGACATTTTGATCAAGGTAACGATGCGTTTTATGGCGCCGTAGAATCCCCTAGATTGCATTTGTCTGTGTTGTGTTTGCCAAAAGCTGACATACATGTCGTTTTCATCCAGTTTAAGCCACATCTCTGCAACACACTGCTTGAATCCAAGATGAAGGATTTTACTCTGAATCTTCACAGAGAAACCAGCAGACCTCAAATTAGCATTTAGCTCGTAGCCGCTACGCCCAGTGTCCATCAAGTAAACACTGTTTTTAAAGATAATCTCCTATATTAAGTGTTTGAATGGCTTTAAGCACTATGTCTGAACATTCTAGAGAGGAGGAGACCTCTATGGATACATCTGCTACCGGTACAAGGATAGTGAATGATGGCTAGTAGCTGACTGAAATAACAAACTCCCAATATCTGCTCCGTCATATTTTGTAAGACGGCGTTTTGTTGTTTTGATTGAGAGTGGCAGTGAATTACATGCTGTTTAGAGTACAAAGCATGATGTTGACACTAAATACTGAGCCTGTGTCATTGGAAACCCATGGAAACTGAAATAATTCACAATTTTTTGAACAAAATATGAACACGTTTCATAGCCAGCAGTCGTCTGTTCGCTGTAATCACTGACAATCATAGCTCTGCTTTTAAAGGCGACACAATTGAGGAAAATAAGAGGACTACCTGCAATCAGTGTGTCTGTGCTTTTTCTGAGAAGGGAAGACGTCGCAATCAAATCATTATTAGCCCAGTGGTGAGCAGCACTTACTGGCCCTGGGCTTTTTTGGCAGCAGGACAAATTAAAAGTATGAAGCCTCAGAGAAAAGAGTCTCCGCTAGTGTTCCAGGTTTCCACAGAGAAAGGTCAGATAACCTGTGAGAGCGAGGGATTACACGCCGAGTTTGAGCTAAAAGGGCGAAGATATCTGTGACTCCACTTTTACTGGATGTAAACGGTTATACAGAAATATTCATGTTATTCAAAAGGTCCTATTAGTCTCATTTCCAGGTCAGTATGTAGTGTCTCTACTTTAAAGAGTCCTCTCCTGCTGATGTTCAGGTGTATATCAGTATGTAGTGTCTCTACTTTAAAGAGTTCTCTCCTGCTGATGTTCAGGTGTATATCAGTATGTAGTGTCTCTACTTTAAAGAGTCCTCTCCTGCAGATGTTCAGGTGTATATCAGTATGTAGTGTCTCTACTTTAAAGAGTCCTCTCCTGCTGATGTTCAGGTGTATATCAGTATGTAGTGTCTCTACTTTAAAGAGTCCTCTCCTGCTGATGTTCAGGTGTATATCAGTATGTAGTGTCTCTACTTTAAAGAGTCCTCTCCTGCTGATGTTCAGGTGTATATCAGTATGTAGTGTCTCTACTTTAAAGAGTCCTCTCCTGCTGATGTTCAGGTGTATATCAGTATGTAGTGTCTCTACTTTAAAGAGTCCTCTCCTGCTGATGTTCAGGTGTATATCACTATGTAGTGTCTCTACTTTAAAGAGTCCTCTCCTGCTGATGTTCAGGTGTATATCAGTATGTAGTGTCTCTACTTTAAAGAGTGCTCTCCTGCTGATGTTCAGGTGTATATCAGTATGTAGTGTTTCTACTTTAAAGAGTCCTCTCCTGCTGATGTTCAGGTGTATATCAGTATGCAGTGTCTCTACTTTAAAGAGTCCTCTCCTGATGATGTTCAGGTGTATATCAGTATGCAGTGTCTCTACTTTAAAGAGTCCTCTCCTGCTGATGTTCAGTTGTATATCAGTATAGTGTCTCTACTTTAAAGAGTCCTCTCCTGCTGATGTTCAGGTGTTTATCAGTGTGTAGTGTCTCTACTTTAAAGAGTCCTCTCCTGCTGATGTTCAGGTGTATATCAGTATGTAGTGTCTCTACTTTAAAGAGTGCTCTCCTGCTGATGTTCAGGTGTATATCAGTATGTAGTGTCTCTACTTTAAAGAGTCCTCTCCTGCTGATGTTCAGGTGTATATCAGTATGTAGTGTCTCTACTTTAAAGAGTCCTCTCCTGCTGATGTTCAGGTGTATATCAGTATGTAGTGTCTCTACTTTAAATAGTCCTCTCCTGCTGATGTTCAGTTGTATATCAGTATAGTTTCTCTACTTTAAAGAGTCCTCTCCTGCTGATGTTCAGGTGTATATCAGTATGTAGTGTCTCTACTTTAAAGAGTCCTCTCCTGCTGATGTTCAGGTGTATATCAGTATGTAGTGTCTCTACTTTAAAGAGTCCTCTCCTGTTGATGTTCAGGTGTATATCAGTATGTAGTGTCTCTACTTTAAAGAGTCCTCTCCTGCTGATGTTCAGGTGTATATCAGTATATAGTGTCTCTACTTTAAAGAGTCCTCTCCTGTTGATGTTCAGGTGTATATCAGTATGTAGTGTCTCTACTTTAAAGAGTCCTCTCCTGCTGATGTTCAGGTGTATCAGTATATAGTGTCTCTACTTTAAAGAGTCCTCTCCTGCTGATATTCAGGTGTATATCAGTATGTAGTGTCTCTACTTTAAAGAGTCCTCTCCTGATGATGTTCAGGTGTATATCAGTATGTAGTGTCTCTACTTTAAAGAGTCCTCTCCTGATGATGTTCAGGTGTATATCAGTATGTAGTGTCTCTACTTTAAAGAGTCCTCTCCTGCTGATATTCAGGTGTATATCAGTATGTAGTGTCTCTACTTTAAAGAGTCCTCTCCTGCTGATGTTCAGGTGTATATCAGTAGGTAGTGTCTCTACTTTAAAGAGTCCTCTCCTGCTGATGTTCAGGTGTATATCAGTATGTAGTGTCTCTACTTTAAAGAGTCCTCTCCTGCTGATGTTCAGGTGTATATCAGTATGTAGTGTCTCTACTTTAAAGAGTCCTCTCCTGCTGATGTTCAGGTGTATATCAGTATGTAGTGTCTCTACTTTAAAGAGTCCTCTCCTGCTGATGTTCAGGTGTATATCAGTATGTAGTGTCTCTACTTTAAAGAGTCCTCTCCTGCTGATGTTCAGGTGTATATCAGTATGTAGTGTCTCTACTTTAAAGAGTCCTCTCCTGCTGATCTTCAGGTGTATATCAGTATGTAGTGTCTCTACTTTAAAGAGTCCTCTCCTGTTGATGTTCAGGTGTATATCAGTATGTAGTGTCTCTACTTTAAAGAGTCCTCTCCTGCTGATGTTCAGGTGTATATCAGTATATAGTGTCTCTACTTTAAAGAGTCCTCTCCTGTTGATGTTCAGGTGTATATCAGTATGTAGTGTCTCTACTTTAAAGAGTCCTCTCCTGATGATGTTCAGGTGTATATCAGTATGTAGTGTCTCTACTTTAAAGAGTCCTCTCCTGATGATGTTCAGGTGTATATCAGTATGTAGTGTCTCTACTTTAAAGAGTCCTCTCCTGCTGATATTCAGGTGTATATCAGTATGTAGTGTCTCTACTTTAAAGAGTCCTCTCCTGCTGATGTTCAGGTGTATATCAGTAGGTAGTGTCTCTACTTTAAAGAGTCCTCTCCTGCTGATGTTCAGGTGTATATCAGTATGTAGTGTCTCTACTTTAAAGAGTCCTCTCCTGCTGATGTTCAGGTGTATATCAGTATGTAGTGTCTCTACTTTAAAGAGTCCTCTCCTGCTGATGTTCAGGTGTATATCAGTATGTAGTGTCTCTACTTTAAAGAGTCCTCTCCTGCTGATGTTCAGGTGTATATCAGTATGTAGTGTCTCTACTTTAAAGAGTCCTCTCCTGCTGATGTTCAGGTGTATATCAGTATGTAGTGTCTCTACTTTAAAGAGTCCTCTCCTGCTGATGTTCAGGTGTATATCAGTATGTAGTGTCTCTACTTTAAAGAGTCCTCTCCTGCTGATGTTCAGGTGTATATCAGTAGGTAGTGTCTCTACTTTAAAGAGTCCTCTCCTGCTGATGTTCAGGTGTATATCAGTATGTAGTGTCTCTACTTTAAAGAGTCCTCTCCTGCTGATGTTCAGGTGTATATCAGTATGTAGTGTCTCTACTTTAAAGAGTCCTCTCCTGCTGATGTTCAGGTGTATATCAGTATGTAGTGTCTCTACTTTAAAGAGTCCTCTCCTGCTGATGTTCAGGTGTATATCAGTATGTAGTGTCTCTACTTTAAAGAGTCCTCTCCTGCTGATCTTCAGGTGTATATCAGTATGTAGTGTCTCTACTTTAAAGAGTCCTCTCCTGTTGATGTTCAGGTGTATATCAGTATGTAGTGTCTCTACTTTAAAGAGTCCTCTCCTGCTGATGTTCAGGTGTATATCAGTATATAGTGTCTCTACTTTAAAGAGTCCTCTCCTGTTGATGTTCAGGTGTATATCAGTATGTAGTGTCTCTACTTTAAAGAGTCCTCTCCTGCTGATGTTCAGGTGTATCAGTATATAGTGTCTCTACTTTAAAGAGTCCTCTCCTGCTGATATTCAGGTGTATATCAGTATGTAGTGTCTCTACTTTAAAGAGTCCTCTCCTGATGATGTTCAGGTGTATATCAGTATGTAGTGTCTCTACTTTAAAGAGTCCTCTCCTGATGATGTTCAGGTGTATATCAGTATGTAGTGTCTCTACTTTAAAGAGTCCTCTCCTGCTGATATTCAGGTGTATATCAGTATGTAGTGTCTCTACTTTAAAGAGTCCTCTCCTGCTGATGTTCAGGTGTATATCAGTAGGTAGTGTCTCTACTTTAAAGAGTCCTCTCCTGCTGATGTTCAGGTGTATATCAGTATGTAGTGTCTCTACTTTAAAGAGTCCTCTCCTGCTGATGTTCAGGTGTATATCAGTATGTAGTGTCTCTACTTTAAAGAGTCCTCTCCTGCTGATGTTCAGGTGTATATCAGTATGTAGTGTCTCTACTTTAAAGAGTCCTCTCCTGCTGATGTTCAGGTGTATATCAGTATGTAGTGTCTCTACTTTAAAGAGTCCTCTCCTGCTGATGTTCAGGTGTATATCAGTATGTAGTGTCTCTACTTTAAAGAGTCCTCTCCTGCTGATGTTCAGGTGTATATCAGTATGTAGTGTCTCTACTTTAAAGAGTCCTCTCCTGCTGATGTTCAGGTGTATATCAGTAGGTAGTGTCTCTACTTTAAAGAGTCCTCTCCTGCTGATGTTCAGGTGTATATCAGTATGTAGTGTCTCTACTTTAAAGAGTCCTCTCCTGCTGATGTTCAGGTGTATATCAGTATGTAGTGTCTCTACTTTAAAGAGTCCTCTCCTGCTGATGTTCAGGTGTATATCAGTATGTAGTGTCTCTACTTTAAAGAGTCCTCTCCTGCTGATGTTCAGGTGTATATCAGTATGTAGTGTCTCTACTTTAAAGAGTCCTCTCCTGCTGATGTTCAGGTGTATATCAGTAGGTAGTGTCTCTACTTTAAAGAGTCCTCTCCTGCTGATGTTCAGGTGTATATCAGTATGTAGTGTCTCTACTTTAAAGAGTCCTCTCCTGCTGATGTTCAGGTGTATATCAGTATGTAGTGTCTCTACTTTAAAGAGTCCTCTCCTGCTGATGTTCAGGTGTATATCAGTATGTAGTGTCTCCATGCTTTAATGTTCAAAAAGCTCTTTATTGTTCTCATACTGCCTGGGCTGCAGCACCTCTTTTCACCCTCTGTCTGAAACCAGGGCCCAGTCTGCTCTGATTGGTTAGCTGTGTTGGTATTTTTGGAAAGTTTACAAATCCAAACAAGAGATATGGCAGTGAAAATAACCGTAGAAACAAGTGTCCTCTTCTGCAGTATGGCACTGTATCATAGAGTACCAATTAACAATATGTGTGTTAGTTTGGCCTTTAGACACAAAAGCACTGGATACTAATTTAGATTCACAATCGGTTATTCAAATAGTCTCCCACCAGGGTGCATTAGAGAAACAAGCTGTTTCTCAAAGGGCAATTCAGATCTAGCTGTATTCTAATGAGACAATCATCCATATCTATGTGTTTACCCCGACCCTCAGAATATCAGAGGCTGCATTGAATCACCAAATATGAATCAACACACCCTGAGGTCTGCAGCTGTCTCTGCATTAAGCACACCTGATGGATGATCCTGCTCATGATGTGCAGCTCTCATACGACAGACACGCAGCCTGTTGCTTCGGAGCGAACAGAAGGACACACATGAACAATAACCTCCAGAAACACACCTCATGCTATCAGGAAAACCAGTCCGGTAAACTGGCCCCCGATCCGCCTCACAAATGGAAAGAACGTCACGCAAAACTCCTTTTAAACATTTGCCATTTTAACTTATCCTGCTTCACTGACAAGCAACAGTTGGATTTATAGAAACATAAAACTCGGATTCTGAATCTGTAGGGCCTGGATTAAATGTCGGCACACACCATAATCAACTAGCATGAATTATGTGAACATGATTTTTACTTTTATATCTAATTCGCATTGGCCCTCCGCCCTCCGCGGTGCATCTTAACGGGAAAACATGGAACTAATCAGAAAGCTGAGCAGCGATAAAGTTACATTTTTACACAAAATAAAGAAGTGAATGTGACTTCTATATACGCCGAATTAAAGAATACCCTTTAAACATTTGACAGCCGTATTTTTATTTATTTTACATGTTGTCTCATGTCTCTAATAACCACAGGAACATTAAATCGTTATTATTTAATGGCGCCTGGCTTCACGTTCCCTGTGAAAACATCACGCATCACCTGAACTGACAGACACCCAGCACATATTCATTAGGATCATCATGAACACACACAATGAGAAAATACATGTTTCACATCCTGCAAAATCTGAAGATCAGAAACATGGGACATTCCTGCAGAACAGCAGCGAGCATAGCGGAGACATTACAGCAGACAGGCAGATGAGCAACAGGCGACACACACACGCACATTGACACACACTCACACATTGACACACTCACACAAAGACAGACACACTCTCACCTGCAGACAGTCATCAGCTGTGTTTAAATCCCAGTCAGAGGATCCTGATGGAGATCCGCTCTGAGAGGAAGAGTCGCAGTGAGAATCACATCTTTTACCTTTCAGTGTGAATCCTGCACAGTGAATGGGAGAAAGGGAGGGGTCTTCTGTGTGTGAAGACACCTGGGGGAGAGGAGACCACTTCCGGTCCAGACTTTCAGAGTAAAACCATGGTGAAAATCAGTGTGAGGTTAAATCAATCTGTGTGTGAGATCAAACATGAAGTGAGAATGACCAAAATATATATAATTACACTCAGGTTTTGTTCCCAGGTTCAGGTTCTGTAAGCCAAGACTACTAAACACCTGCACTCTGTAAATAACATCCATTAACATTCATCTGTTTACATCTTGCACATTATTTATCTAATACATCATATTCCATTTACTTGTATATCGACTTCTTGCACTATTTCTATTTTATTTATATTAACTTGCACATCTCAAAACATCCTCTATGCCCCTTTCACACCAACGCGTTTTCAGCTCCGGCTCGGAGCTGGAGCCTGAAAAGTGCCGGTTTCTCCTGTTCACACCGCAGCGGCGCCGCCTCTTACTGTAGCTCCAGAATCCGGTTCACTTCCAGCTCCAAAAAATGGTCGGTCTAGAGGCAAGAGCTTCGGAGCTAAGAGGTGGCGTCGCTTACGTCTCTCTTACGTCGAGGCGTGCAGGAAACTAAACCCACCTCCCCGGCTAAGGGGAACTGGGGATATGTATCAGCTGCTTGTGTGAGTCGGACAGTGAATACTTTAGAGCGGCCGCTGCAGTGTGAGCTAACCGGGAGCTAACGGGGGAGAATAAACTCCCGTGGAAGAGCAGCCAACACTGCAGCGGTCGGTAAATGCCGCAGAAACACATTAATAAACAATGAAATGCCTCTGGTTAAAGTCACAAATGACATTCTAATAGCCTCTGACAAGGGACGTGTCTCTATTCTTGTTTTGCTCGATCTCAGTGCTGCATTTGATACTATCGACCATGATATCTTATTGCAAAGACTAGAGCACTTAGTTGGCATACAGGGAACTGCTTTAGACTGGTTTAGGTCCTATCTATCTGAACGCTCTCAGTTTGTACGTGTCAATGATGAATCTTCCACGCAAACCAAAGTTAGCCATGGAGTGCCACAGGGCTCAGTGCTCGGACCTATTTTGTTCACATTATATATGCTTCCGTTAGGCAATATTATAAGGAATCATTCTGTAAACTTTCATTGTTATGCGGATGATACTCAACTATATTTATCAATCAAGCCTGATGAAATTAATCATCTAAATAAAATTCAAGACTGCCTCAAGGACTTAAAAACGTGGATGACCTTAAACTTTTTGATGTTAAACACGACCAAAACTGAAGTTATTGTACTTGGCCCGAAGAATCTACGAAACAAATTATCTAAGGATATACTAACTATGGATGGCATTAATTTGGCCTCCAGTGAGACTGTAAGGAATCTTGGTGTTATATTTGATCAGGATTTATCCTTTAACGCCCACATAAAATCAATTTCAAGGACCGCCTACTTCCATCTACGTAACATTGCAAAAATCAGGCATATCTTGCCTCAAAACGATGCAGAGAAACTAGTCCATGCATTTATTACTTCAAGGCTGGATTATTGTAACTCTTTATTATCAGGGTGTACCAAGAAGTCAGTCAAGTCGCTTCAGCTGATTCAAAATGCTGCGGCTCGTGTACTAACCACAGTTAGGAAAAGGGACCACATTACTCCTGTTCTGGCTGCCTTACACTGGCTCCCTATAGAACACAGGATAGAATTTAAAATTATTCTTCTCGCCTACAAAGCCCTTAATGGGCAGGCGCCATCTTACCTTAAATAACTCATTATACCCTACTGTCCTACTAGGGCATTGCGTTCCAAGAATGCAGGGTTGTTGGTTGTTCCTAGAGTCTCTAAAAGTACAATGGGAGCCAGAGCCTTTTCTTATCAAGCTCCACATTTGTGGAATCAGCTTCCAGTTTGTGTTCGGGCGGCAGACACCCTATCCGTTTTTAAGAGTGCGCTTAAGACCTTCCTTTTTGATAAAGCTTATAGTTAGGGCTGATTAGATCCAGCCCCTAGTTTTGCTGATATAGGCTTAGTTTGTCGGGGGACATCTTACTTCTTCCTTCTCTCTGTCTATACCTGTGTACTCTCATGTTCCGATTAACCCAGCTTCCCCAAATGTCTTTCTTTTTGGTGTCTATATACGCCGGGATCCGGAGTCATGGATGATCCTGCGCTCCTCTGTCCTGGATCGCGAGCCCTGGATCTTGAGTCGTGGCTGTGGTCCTGGATCATAGGTCCTGGATGGATATCCTCGTGGATTCATCTTACTATTATACACACATGCATTTCCAAACATTTGGACTACCTATGTTGCAAATGTATTATCTTTTCAATTTACACACGGCATCTATTGCACGTCTGTCCGTCCTGGGAGAGGGATCCCTCCTCTGTTGCTCTCCCTGAGGTTTCTCCCATTTTTCCCTTTAAACTGTGGGTTTTCTCCGGAAGTTTTTCCTTGTACGATGTGAGGGTCTAAGGACAGAGGGTGTCGTATTGTCATACTGATATTTTGTACAAACTGTAAAGTCCACTGAGACAAATGTAACATTTGTGATATTGGGCTATATAAATAAACATTGATTGATTGATTGAACCACGGCACTCTGGAGCAAAGTATTAGGTTGGAGAAGTCGTTATTTAATTTAATCTGGCTTCGTGTGATTAAAAGCAACACGATCATCGACCCGACGCAGTTCCCCGTTGTTGTTGTTGTGAGCGCCGTAACGCCGTTGACGGTGACGTCATGACGCAGCAGCGGCAGCACCCATCGGGCTCTGGGCGGTGTGAACAGAGCGGGAGCAGAAAAGGGAAACCGGAGCTGAACCAGAAAAGCTCCCGCTCGGAGCTAGAAAGGGAAAAGCGCTGGTGTGAAAGCCGCATAAGGTACGTCCACAGCGGCTTTGGAAAAAGCTTGCCAGCGGGCGTGTCTGAAGCTCGACCAACAACCAATCACATGAATGTAGTCGTAGTAGTAGAACCTTTATTTATCCAGGAAAATCAATTAAGAACAAATTCTTATTTACAATGATGACCTGACAGGAAGCAAAGGCTTCCTGAGGGGATGGGGTTTGGGAGGAAAACAAATAAAAAGACAGACTCCGGGCACTACAGAACCCAGGAGACAAACATAGAGCAAAGATGACAGGCATAGCAGTTAAACATATAAAAACTCTAAAACAATATTGCTGTGGTTCAATCAGTCATTAAAATCAGCATCAGGCAAAGCAGCTGCATGTGTGCATCAGGGTGTCAATAATAGTGACATTGAAGGTGCGGGGGAGACAAAGGTTTCCATTTCAACGTTTTTTGAAAGACATTCCAGCTATCTGCTGCTTCAACCTGAAAGGCGGAGCGGCCAAAGGATGTATGGGCTTTGGGGATCTTTAACAGGATGCTTGTAGCTGACCGGGTGTTGTGCGTCGGGGGTGGGCGGAGTTGCAGTAATTGTGTGAGGTAGAAGGGGGTGAGGCCTAGGAGTGTTTTGTAAACAAACATCAGCCAGTGGATGTTGCGTCTGAATCTCCCGCCCCCGACATACAAAGCAATAGCAATGTTAAAACGAAGTAAACTGGATATAAAATCCCCAAACAGGCGAAAACCTACCAGTTTCACCCACTGTCTCTGCCTCCTCCCTCCATGCCTCGCTCCTCCGGTTTGTATCCCGGTAGATGAACAGAGACTGATCATACAGCACCGGGTGATTCACTACCGCTATAATGAATTTTCCCTCCATTTTTTGGAATATGAGGAAATTACCTGCGTAGTCTCTCCCAGCATACACGCGGTTTGATTGGCTAGCGCTTGTACTGGCAGATTTACATAAACGGGATTTCATTGGCTGACGCCTCCGTCGAGGCGTCAAAAGTTGAACATTGCTCAACTTTTGAAGCCAGCAATGCCAGCAACGCTCCACGTCGCTTCCCAAAATGCAGTTCGGCTAAAAGTGACGTCACCCCATTCAAAGTGAATGGAAAGAAACTTGGAAGATTTTTTTTAACGCTGTTGTGTGGACGGACCGTACAATTGTATCAGTTTTATGTCCTATATGTTGCTCTGTTGGAGGAGGACTTCAGTTTGTCATTGCCATATCTGCACTGAAGCTGCTTCATGATGATAAAGCTTTGAATCTTGAATCTTGAAAATGTAATCTTTATTTGTTCCAGGAGGTAGATTTGGGTTGAAGATAACAAGTTAATTTATACAGCACCTTTCAACACAAGGCAATTCAAAGTGCTTCACAAAAACTGAGAGACATTACGAGCATTAAGAAATAGTGCAGCGGGAACACCTTATAAAGACAGCAAAGGCAATCAAATAAACATAAAACAAGCTAATGTAATATATTCATATTCAAAGCCTTTAATGTCATATAAACAAAGTTACTCAATGCGAGACCTCTGGATATAAAAGGTGAAGATTGTGTTGACGTCTATGAAAAAGGACACACCTTCACACTTACCTCAGATCATATTTTCCTGATGAGTGGATGGTCTTAATCTCGAGTTTAGAAATGATAACTTTACCCCTCGCTCGAATAATATGGTTCATTTCTGGTAGATGCACTTCATATGTTTTTAAGGGTCTAAACATTTGTACATGATTGCTGCAAGCCAAACAGCTAAGAGCAAAATGTAAAAATGAAGCTATGTCGTTCCGAAATATGTCTTTTTTCTTTTATTCAATTTCTTTAAAACCATCTCCCGCCCCTCCAGGTTGAGAACCACAGAGTTAAATATACTCTCTGCCCCTTAAGTGGCTTATTCTGTGCTTTTATTTTGAAATGCGACCCCTCAGTTTCCGGGTGTTTCGGCCTCTCTGCAGCAGCTTGATTCAGCTCCATGCTCAGAACAGATAACATGAATGAAAACCATCTGGCAGACAGGCAGGAAACCTCCATGTGTGACTTTAAGCACAATTCATTTAGCAAGAACAGATCTATATTATCATTATGTGTATTGCAGTGTTGTTGCTGCTGCTGTGTTTCTTTTGGGGGGGGGGGGGGGGTTATTTAAAGGGTCCACAGCAGCTGGTGTCTGTAACATACCAGAGATGACAGACTCTATTATCTGTACATCTGAACACTGCACCAACCACCTTTATGAACAGATGATAACACCTTGCATCGTGTCTCTGGATGTGGAATAATTGATTGTGTAAACTTAGTGGTATTTGCTCGTTTGATTGTCAACAGGTCAAAAAGTGAAAGAGGTCACAATGCGTTATAAATACAGACTCGACCTTCTGCAGCCATCTTTATTCAGCCTCTGTCAAACCAAAGACATGCAGAGACAGACATCTCAATCAATCAATCAATCAATCAATCAATCAATCAATCAATCAATCAATCAATCAATCAATGTTTATTTATAGCCCAATATCACAAATGTTACATGTGTCTCAGTGGACTTCACAGTTTGTACAGAATATCAGTATGACAATACGACACCCTCTGTCCTTAGACCCTCTGTCCTTAGACCCTGTGTCCTTAGACCCTCTGTCTTCAGACCCTCTATCCTTAGACCCTGTGTCCTTAGACCCTCTGTCCTTAGACCCTCTGTCCATAGACCCTCTATCCTCAGACCCTCTGTCCTTAGACCCTCTGTCCTTAGACCCTCTGTCCATAGACCCTCTATCCTCAGACCCTCTGTCCTTAGACCCTCTGTCCTTAGATCCTCTGTCATTAGACCCTCTGTCATTAGACCCTCTGTCATTAGACCCTCTGTCCTTAGACCCTCTATCCTTAGACCCTCTGTCATTAGACCTTCTGTCATTAGAGCCTCTGTCATTAGACCCTCTGTCCTTAGACCCTCTGTCCTTAGACCCTCTCTCATTAGACCCTCTGTCCTTAGACCCTCTGTCCTTAGACCCTCTGTCCTTAGACCCTCTGTCATTAGACCCTCTGTCCTTAGACCCTCTGTCCTTAGACCCTCTGTCCTCAGACCCTCTGTCAGTTGACCCTCTGTCCTTAGACCCTCTGTCCTTAGACCCTCTGTCATTAGACCCTCTGTCCTTAGACCCTCTGTCCTTAGACCCTCTATCCTTAGACCCTCTATCATTTGACCCACCTATCCTTAGACCCTCTGTCCTTTGACCCTCTGTCATTAGATCCTCTGTCCTTAGACTCTCTGTCCTCAGACCCTCTGTCCTCAGACCCTCTGTCCTTAGACCCTCTGTCCTCAGACCCTCTGTCCTTAGACCCTCTGTCCTTAGACCCTCTGTCCTTTGACCCTCTGTCCTTAGACCCTCTGTCCTTTGACCCTCTGTCCTTAGACCCTCTGTACTTAGACCCTCTGTCCTTAGACCCTCTGTCCTTTGACCCTCTGTCCTTAGACCCTCTCTCATTAGACCCTCTGTCATTAGACCCTCTGTCCTTAGACCCTCTGTCCTTAGACCCTCTGTCCTTAGACCCTCTGTCCTTAGACCCTCTGTCCTTAGACTGTCTGTCCTTTGACCCTCTGTCCTTAGACCCTCTGTCCTTAGACCCTCTATCCTTAGACCCTCTGTCCGTAGACCCTCTGTCCTTAGACCCTCTGTCCTTAGACCCTGTGTCCTTAGACCCTCTGTCTTCAGACCCTCTATCCTTAGACCCTGTGTCCTTAGACCCTCTGTCCTTAGACCCTCTGTCCATAGACCCTCTATCCTCAGACCCTCTGTCCTTAGACTCTCTGTCCTCAGACCCTCTGTCCTCAGACCCTCTGTCCTTAGACCCTCTGTCCTCAGACCCTCTGTCCTTAGACCCTCTGTCCTTAGACCCTCTGTCCTTTGACCCTCTGTCCTTAGACCCTCTGTCCTTTGACCCTCTGTCCTTAGACCCTCTGTACTTAGACCCTCTGTCCTTAGACCCTCTGTCCTTTGACCCTCTGTCCTTAGACCCTCTCTCATTAGACCCTCTGTCATTAGACCCTCTGTCCTTAGACCCTCTGTCCTTAGACCCTCTGTCCTTAGACCCTCTGTCCTTAGACCCTCTGTCCTTAGACTGTCTGTCCTTTGACCCTCTGTCCTTAGACCCTCTGTCCTTAGACCCTCTATCCTTAGACCCTCTGTCCGTAGACCCTCTGTCCTTAGACCCTCTGTCCTTAGACCCTCTGTCCTTAGACCCTCTATCCTTAGACCCTCTGTCCGTAGACCCTCTGTCCTTAGACCCTCTGTCCTTAGACCCTCACATCGTAAAAGGAAATACTTCCAGAGAAAACCCACAGTTTAAAGGGAACATGGGAGAAACCTCAGGGAGAGCAACAGAGGAGGGATCCCTCTCCCAGGACGGACAGACGTGCAATAGATGCCGTGTGTAAATCGAAGAGATAATACATTTTACAGCAAATAGACCGAATGTTAGGAAATGCATGTGTCTGTAATAAGAAGATGAATCCACGAGGATGTCAACAATCCTGTGGGAAATGGTATGATGAGAGTCAGGCAGGACCGCAGAGACTGGTTCAGCTTTAAGTCGTTCAGGGAGTGTGACGGGGTTCTCTGTGTCCGTAAACACGCGTAGTCTGTGAAATAAGCTCAAAAAGTTTTATTTACAAAGACATACTGTTTGAAAAGAATATTGAAATAGAATAGTAGACCAATTCCTCTTCTGTACAGTTTTGCAATACTACATGGTGCAAGTGTACATAGGATCATAGGATCATAGGATCTCAGTAAGCATAGGATCTTGTCATTTGTAAACTTGTGATTGTAAAAGGACCAAAGGTATAGAGCTGTGTAAACTGAAAAGAAGTGTATACAACCTGTGAGATTCTGTTGTTCTTTACACAGAAACATGTACTCTTGGCAGACTTGACGCAAGTGTTCTGGCTCGTATACTGTTGTACAACAATATAATAATTCAATCAGCAGTGTGTCTTTGTTTATATCTTGTTATGTCTTGAGTGTGGTTTCGGATCCACAACAATCTGCTCAAAGACTGTAGGTCAAATCTTGAGAGACTCTTTGAACCAACCTCCCATACAACATATTAGCATTGACTCTGACCCCAAGGTCCTGAACAGTAAACATGAACGTTACAATCAAATCGGAGATAGAAGGTCCTAAAATGTACGTATCGTATCGTGTCCTAGTGTTACGAGGTGTATCACATTGATTTGTAATAAGTTAATATACTAACAAAGCACTTATATACTAACTAAGCACTTATATACTAACAAAGCACTTATATACTAACAAAGCACTTACATACTAACAAAGCACTTATATACTAACAAAGCACTTATATACTAACTAAGCACGTATATACTAACAAAGCACGTATATACTAACAAAGCACTTATATACTAACAAAGCACTTATATACTAACAAAGCACTTATATACTAACAAAGCACGTATATACTAACAAAGCACTTACATACTAACAAAGCACTTATATACTAACAAAGCACTTATATACTAACAAAGCACGTATATACTAACAAAGCACGTATATACTAACAAAGCACTTATATACTAACAAAGCACTTATATACTAACAAAGCACTTATATACTAACAAAGCACGTATATACTAACAAAGCACTTACATACTAACAAAGCACTTATATACTAACAAAGCACTTATATACTAACTAAGCACTTATATACTAACAGAGCACTTATATACTAACTAAGGACTTATATACTAACAAAGCACTTATATACTAACTAAGCACTTATATACTAACAAAGCACTTATATACTAACAAAGCACTTATATACTAACAAAGCACTTATATACTAACTAAGCACTTATATACTAACAAAGCACTTATATACTAACTAAGCACTTATATACTAACAAAGCACGTATATACTAACAAAGCACTTACATACTAACAAAGCACTTATATACTAACTAAGGACTTATATACTAACAAAGCACGTATATACTAACAAAGCACTTACATACTAACAAAGCACTTATATACTAACTAAGCACTTTTATACTAACAGAGCACTTATATACTAACAAAACACTTATATACTAACAGAGCACTTATATACTAACAAAGCACTTTTATACTAACAAAGCACTTATATACTAACAGAGCACTTATATACTAACTAAGCACTTTTATACTAACAGAGCACTTATATACTAACAAAGCACTTATATACTAACAAAGCACTTTTATACTAACAAAGCACTTATATACTAACAGAGCACTTATATACTAACTAAGCACTTTTATACTAACAGAGCACTTATATACTAACAAAGCACTTATATACTAACAAAGCACTTATATACTAACAAAGCACTTATATACTAACTAAGCACTTATATACTAACTAAGCACTTTTATACTAACAGAGCACTTATATACTAACTAAGCACTTTTATACTAACAAAGCACTTATATACTAACAAAGCACTTATATACTAACAAAGCACTTATATACTAACAAAGCACTTATATACTAACTAAGCACTTATATACTAACAAAGCACTTTTATACTAACAAAGCACTTATATACTAACAAAGCACGTATATACTAACAAAGCACTTACATACTAACAAAGCACTTATATACTAACAAAGCACTTATATACTAACAAAGCACTTTTATACTAACAAAGCACTTATATACTAACAAAGCACTTATATACTAACAAAGCACTTTTATACTAACAAAGCACTTATATACTAACAAAGCACTTATATACTAACAAAGCACTTATATACTAACAAAGCACTTATATACTAACTAAGCACTTATATACTAACAAAGCACTTTTATACTAACAAAGCACTTATATACTAACAAAGCACTTATATACTAACAAAGCACTTTTATACTAACAAAGCACTTATATACTAACAAAGCACGTATATACTAACAAAGCACTTACATACTAACAAAGCACTTATATACTAACAAAGCACTTATATACTAACAAAGCACTTATATACTAACAAAGCACTTATATACTAACAAAGCACTTATATACTAACTAAGGACTTATATACTAACAAAGCACTTATATACTAACAAAGCACTTATATACTAACAAAGCACGTATATACTAACAAAGCACTTACATACTAACAAAGCACTTATATACTAACAAAGCACTTATATACTAACAGAGCACTTATATACTAACTAAGCACTTTTATACTAACAGAGCACTTATATACTAACAAAGCACTTATATACTAACTAAGCACTTTTATACTAACAGAGCACTTATATACTAACTAAGCACTTTTATACTAACAGAGCACTTATATACTAACAGAGCACTTATATACTAACAAAGCACTTATATACTAACAAAGCACTTATATACTAACTAAGCACTTATATACTAACTAAGCACTTTTATACTAACAGAGCACTTATATACTAACTAAGCACTTTTATACTAACAAAGCACTTATATACTAACAAAGCACTTATATACTAACAAAGCACTTATATACTAACAAAGCACTTATATACTAACTAAGCACTTATATACTAACAAAGCACGTATATACTAACAAAGCACTTATATACTAACAAAGCACTTACATACTAACAAAGCACTTATATACTAACAAAGCACTTATATACTAACAAAGCACTTATATACTAACTAAGGACTTATATACTAACAAAGCACTTATATACTAACAAAGCACTTATATACTAACAAAGCACTTATATACTAACAAAGCACTTATATACTAACTAAGGACTTATATACTAACAAAGCACTTATATACTAACTAAGCACTTATATACTAACAAAGCACTTATATACTAACAAAGCACTTATATACTAACTAAGCACTTATATACTAACAAAGCACGTATATACACTAACAAAGCACTTACATACTAACAAAGCACTTATATACTAACTAAGGACTTATATACTAACAAAGCACGTATATACTAACAAAGCACTTACATACTAACAAAGCACGTATATACTAACAAAGCACTTACATACTAACAAAGCACTTATATACTAACTAAGCACTTTTATACTAACAGAGCACTTATATACTAACAAAGCACTTATATACTAACAGAGCACTTATATACTAACAAAGCACTTATATACTAACAGAGCACTTATATACTAACAGAGCACTTATATACTAACTAAGCACTTATATACTAACAGAGCACTTATATACTAACAAAGCACTTATATACTAACAAAGCACTTATATACTAACAAAGCACTTATATACTAACAGAGCACTTATATACTAACTAAGCACTTTTATACTAACAGAGCACTTATATACTAACAAAGCACTTATATACTAACAAAGCACTTATATACTAACTAAGCACTTATATACTAACTAAGCACTTTTATACTAACAGAGCACTATATATAACTAAAGCACTTTATACTAACAAAGCCTTATATACTAACAAAGCACTTTATACTAACAAAGCACTTATATACTACAACAAAGCACTTATATACTAACAAAGCACTTATATACTAACTAACAGCACGTATATACTAACAAAGCACTTACATGCTAACAAAGCACTTATATACTAACAAAGCACTTATATACTAACAAAGCACTTATATACTAACAAAGCACTTATATACTAACTAAGGACTTATATACTAACAAAGCACTTATATACTAACTAAGCACTTATATACTAACAAAGCACTTATATACTAACAAAGCACTTATATACTAACTAAGGACTTATATACTAACAAAGCACGTATATACTAACAAAGCACTTACATACTAACAAAGCACTTATATACTAACTAAGGACTTATATACTAACAAAGCACTTATATACTAACTAAGCACTTATATACTAACAAAGCACTGATATACTAACTAAGCACTTATATACTAACTAAGGACTTATATACTAACAAAGCACTTATATACTAACTAAGCACTTATATACTAACAAAGCACTTATATACTAACAAAGCACTTATATACTAACTAAAGACTTATATACTAACAAAGCACGTATATACTAACAAAGCACTTACATACTAACAAAGCACTTATATACTAACTAAGGACTTATATACTAACAAAGCACTTATATACTAACAAAGCACTTACATACTAACAAAGCACTTATATACTAAATAAGCACTTTATACTAAAAGAGCACTTATATACTAACAAAGCACTTATATACTAACAGGCACTTATATACTAACAAAGCACTTTTATACTAACAAG